>NW_020447250.1:142040-146891 GCF_003343035.1 Apteryx rowi
CGGGAAAAGGGGGCCGCGACCCCCGGCACCGGGGAGATCCGCGTCCCTCCGGGGCGGCAACGGAGGGTGCGGAGAGGCGGATGTGCCGCGTCCTTCCCCTTGTCTTCTCCCGGAGCAGGTTTCACCCCGTTCCCGGCTCTGATGTGATCCGCTGGATGGAGCTGGGGAGGGAACCGTCGGCCCCCCGCAGCCGGGAGCTGGAGGAGAACGTGTTCCCGGGAATCGGCTGCACGGGTGAGCCGGAGCGGGGCGAGATTCCCGGAGCGCGGAGAGATTCCCGGAGCCCGGCGAGCGATCCAGCACCGGGGCTCCCGAGGCGACTCCGCTCCTCTCCTGCACGGATTCTCCTCTCTCTGCAGGGACGGCGCGGGACGATCCTGCTCCGGGCGACCCGGTGCGAGTTGGAAGCGCCACCGGCAGCACCCGGAGCGCCGAGCCGCGGGGCCGGGATCCACCGGCGCCGGTGGCCGCCCGCCCCTACGCCTGCTCCGAGTGCGGGAAGCGCTTCGGCAGCGCCTCGGCGCTGCTGGTGCACCGGCGCGTGCACACGGGCGAGAAGCCCTACAAGTGCCCCGAGTGCGGCGGCGCCTTCAACCAGAGCTCGGCGCTCGCCGCCCACCGGCGCGTCCACACCGGCGAGAAGCCCTACGGCTGCGCCGAGTGCGGCAAGCGCTTCGGCCACGGCTCCACGCTGGCCAAGCACCGGCGCGTGCACACGGGCGAGAAGCCCTACGCCTGCGCCGAGTGCGGCAAGCGCTTCAGCATCCGCTCCACCCGCGCCCGCCACCAGAAGACCCACACGGGCGAGCGGCCCTACGTCTGCGCCCAGTGCGGCAAGGGCTTCAGCGACAGCTCCTACTTCGTGCAGCACCAGCGGGCGCACGGCGGCCACGCGCCCTACGCCTGCGGCGACTGCGGCAAGAGCTTCGTCTGGAGCTCGGCGCTGGCCCGCCACCGGCGCACGCACACCGGCGAGAAGCCCTACGGCTGCGGCGAGTGCGGCAAGCGCTTCAGCGAGAACTCCACGCTGCTGCGCCACCGGCGCATCCACACCGGCGAGAAGCACTACAAGTGCACGCAGTGCGGCAAGAGCTTCAACGACAGCTCGTCCCTCATGCGGCACCAGCGGGTGCACACGGGCGAGCGGCCCTACCAGTGCCCGCAGTGCGCCAAGAGCTTCGTGGACAGCTCCACCCTCGTGTGCCACCAGCGCACGCACACCGGCGAGCGGCCCTACGCCTGCCCCGACTGCGGCAAGAGCTTCACCGAGAGCTCCACGCTCATCACCCACCACCGGGTGCACACGGGCGAGAAGCCCTACACCTGCCCCGAGTGCGGCAAGAGCTTCAGCCAGAGCTCCAACCTGGTGACCCACCAGCGCATCCACACGGGCGAGCGGCCCTACGCCTGCGCCCAGTGCGGCAAGAGCTTCTACCGCAGCTCGGACCTCATCCGGCACCACCGCACCCACGCGGGCGACGAGCGCGACGGGTGCCCGGCCTGAAGGGGCGGCTCTCGGGAAGGTCCGCGTTGGCCGTGGTGGCCATCAGCCCCCATCTTCTGCTCCAGCTTCCCACCCGCTCCTCCACGCCCCCGATCCCACCCGGGAAGACGGCTGAGGTCCATCCCTGCCGGGTCCCACCTGGAGCAGGAGCTGCCCGCCGCCACCGGCGCTCTCCGAGGGGGGGGACGCTCGGAGAAGATGCTCGGAGGTGGGGAGCCGGGTTGGGAATCGCCGCGTTTGCAGCCGGTGGCGTCCGGGAAAGCCGCCGCAGGATCCCGACGGACTCGGGTGGTTTTTCAATTCTTAACTGGGAACCGGAGCCGGCTCGGGAGTCGCTTGGCCCCTTCGATCCCCCCACACACACCCAACCCGGCCTTTCTCCTGCGCCAGGATCTTAGATGTTCTCGGCGTTTCCCGAAACGCGGCCAAAAGCCTCCGTCGGCGTGACGCCGTCTCCGAGGGGGGACGGAGGGGAACCGCGGAGGGGCACGGAGCTTGGCGGGATAACCGGGACTCACCGGAACGGTGCGCGGGGGGGGGGGGGGGGGAGGAAGGAGAAGGCTCGGCCGTAGGTTTTAATAAATATTCTGCAAAAAGCCCCCGGACAGCTTCCGCTACGGATCCTCCGGGGCCGTCGGGGCGCAGAAGCGCTTCGCTCGCGTTTCCGTCCAAATCGGCGCGTTGCAGCCTGCAGCCCGCGGGATTCGGGGGGGGCTTTTTAAGGGGCCCCTTGGAGGTGAGCGGGAAGGAGGATTCCTGGGAAACGCCCGCCGCGCTCCGCGCCGGAGCCTCCGAGGGACCGGGAACCCCCAAAGGCTGAACAACGGCGGCGGCATCGCCCTCTCTGCTGGGTTTAGAAACGGCGGTTTTGGGGTCTTGCCCTCACAAACGGGGGCGCGGGCACGAGGCAAATCCTAAAAGTGCCGGTAAAATCCCGGCTGTTGGCCGGAAGACATCCCCATGTGGGAATTCCCATGGGAGACCTCGGTGCAGGCACCGCCAGCAGTCGCATCCCGCCCCTGGGCGACTTGCTTCCATCCCCGGCTCATCCCGCCCGATCCCGGCTCGGCCCGGAGGCAGCAAAGCAAAGGAGCTGCCGGAGCCGACGCCGATCCCTGGGAGCAACCTGGGAGGGAAAAGGCCGGGATTTTCCGGGGCTGCTCGAGCTCCTCTCCCACCTTCGTCCCCTCCGCGCCCGCCTGCACCTGAGGCTGCTCATCCCGTTGCGGAGCTGATTCCCGTTTCCCCTTTCAACGGCCGACTTTGTGTCCCGGTGGGGGCAGCTCATGGTGCTTAAAGGGACGTTTTGGGGACAAACGCAGCTGAACTGCAATTTTGGGGTTTTTTTTTTCCCTGCCAAGTTTTCCTGCCCGGTTTTGCGTGCTGCTTCCCCTCACTTCCCGCCAAGGGCAATTAGGAGGGATGGGATGAACCTGCCCCAACCTCGGCCTGAGGCTTTCAAGCCCTATCCCAGATGCTGGGCGATGGTGTCCCGCACTCCCCATTCCCGATGGGAATGAGATGGGCTGTTCCCACACCCTGGGGCTCGGGCAGGGGCGGCTGCTGGGGAAGGCTCCAAACCCAGCGGAGAGAAACCCCCCTTCAGACCCAAAACGTCGTTCCCGAAGGCAGCGCGGGAGCGATTTTCTTCCAGGCTTTGCTCTTCCTTCGCTCCCCGTGGATGAGGGTGAGGTTTCTCCATAGGGGCAGCATCCTGCTCACCCGGCTCCCCGTGTCCTTCCCGCGCCCGGGATTCGCCACCTTTCCTCCCCCCATCCCGCACCCAGCTCCTTGCAGCGCAGCCGGAAAAACCAGCTCGGCCCTGGAGGTTCCCGAGCGCAGCGCGGTGGAAAACGAGCGGGGTTTAGTCCAGCCGAGGAAAAGGCCGGATTCCCGCTTATTATCAGCACGGAGCAGGGGGGGGGAAAAGAAACGGGATGCATTAAGCAGCCGGGCTGGAAAGCCAGCTCCGTCCCACAGGAACCTCGCCCAAAGGATGCCCCCAAATTTATTAATCGGAGCAGAAGCCAGGGATGAACAGGGCAGGGATCGCAGCTGGAAAATAACCCGGAGACGAGCGAGGACTCAACCCCCAGCGCCGCTGGCCATGGGGGGGGGGGGGTCGCGGGAAGCGGCACCGCTGCCAGCCCTTAACGTGCCCCACCATGGTTTATTAGTCTGGAAAAGGTGGGAAAACGGCTGCTATGCAGCTGGCGCCGGTCGCGGGAGGCGGCGGAAAGCAGCCGCGAGGAGGGTTCTGCCGCCGGAGCAGCGGCTCGGGCACAGTCCGGGCGAGGAAGCCGATTCCCGGCGCCGCCGCGGCCCCTTTGCTGTGCGGAACTGGCCCGTTTCCCGCAGATGGGAACCAGCGGGCAGAGCCGGCGCAAGGTTTTGCAGCCTCCAAAGGGTCCGTTCTCCACCTCCTGCTCTTCCAGAGGAAGGTCCGCCAAGCCCGGACGACCCGGTTGCAGCCAGACGGATGATGCCACCCGCATCCCATCCAGGCGCAGCCGGGGAAGCGCGAGCGGCACAGCGCGTGGCTCTACCCCACGTGCGTTCTCCGGTGCGTGATGAAGTTGGAGCAGCGGACGAAGCTCTTGCCGCAGTCGGGGCACTCGTAGGGCTTCCCCTCCCGGTGGGTCCTTTGGTGCTTGATCAAGGCGGAGCTGACGGTGAAGCTCCGGCCGCACTCGGGGCACTCGTAGGGCTTCTCGCCCGTGTGGATGCGCTGGTGGGTCATCAGGTTGGAGCTGCGGTTGAAGCTCTTGCCGCAGTCGGGACACCGGTAGGGCCTCTCGCCCGTGTGGGTCCTCTGGTGCCTGATGAGGTCCGAGCTGTTCCTGAACCACTTGTTGCAGTCGAGGCAGCGGTAGGGCTTCTCGCCGGTGTGGACGCGCTGGTGGATGATGAGGCTGGAGCTCTGGCTGAAGGTCTTCTCGCACTCGGGGCACTTGTAGGGCCGCTCGCCGGTGTGGATCTTCTGGTGGCGGATGAGGTAGGAGCTGACGCTGAAGCTCTTGCCGCACTCGGGGCACTTGTAGGGCTGCTCGCCAGTGTGGGTGCGCTGGTGGGAGGTGAGGTTGGAGCTCTGGTTGAAGCCCTTGCCGCAGTCGGGGCACTGGTAGGGCTTCTCGCCGGTGTGGAGCCGCTGGTGGGTGATGAGGGTGGAGCTGTCGCTGAAGCTCTTGCCGCACTGGGCGCACTTGTAGGGCTTCTCGCCAGTGTGCAGCCGCTGGTGGGTGATGAGGTGGGAGCTGCGGCTGAAGCTCTTGCCGCACTCGAGGCACTTGTAGGGCTTCTGGCCGGCGTGGAGCCGCTGGTGCACCGCCAGGTTGGAGCTGCGGCTG
>NW_020447250.1:147212-148400 GCF_003343035.1 Apteryx rowi
CCGCCGGCCCGCGCCCGGCCCGCCGCGGCTCCTCCTGGTCGCTCTCCATCCCCATCTCATCGCCCGCCGGGGCGGAGGCGACGGGGGCGACGGGACTCACGTCCGAACCGGAGGGCAGTGGCGGCACGCGAGTCTCCCCCCGGGATTTTCTTCCGGTGCGTGCGGAAACGGGAGAAGGGAGGGCGACGGGCTGCCTGCGCCGCTGCTCACCTGCGCAGGTATCTCGGCATCTTCCCGTCGCGGAGCCGCGGGAAACGGGGGCACCGGAGCCGCGGGAACCAGGCGCCCTGGCTCCCCCTCCCCATCCAGCCAGGAGATCCCACCACGCTCAGGAAGGGGAAACCCTGCCCGGGGAGAGAAGCGAGCAGGAAGGGAGCTCCTCCGGCGATGAGGCCCCCGGAATGTGGAAGCAGCCCCCCCGGGTGCCCTGGCTCCGGAAGAACGGGAATGGCAGGACCTGGAGACAGCACGGGGAGAGGGCCTGTTTCCCAACCACCCTCCCCACCAGCCGCCCGCCAACCCGCGTCCCCCTCCGGGGAAACTGAGGCAGGGAGCAGCGGCCGGTGCCCGAGGACCCCCCAAAACCCCCCCGTTACCTGCGGGTGGCAGCGGTGGGGGCAGAGCCCGGGCTGGGGGGAGGCTCCAGCCCGGCCCGAGCGCTGCGGGACCGGGATTGGGACCGGGATCAGGACCGGGACCGGGTGCTCCCCACTCCGGGGTGATGCGGGATCGGGATCGGACGCTCCAGAGTGGGGATCGAGGCCGGGATCGGGGCCGGAACCGCGCACTCCGGGCCGGGATCAGGATCGGGAGCGGGGCCGGGTGCTCCGGAGCGGGGATCGGAGCCGGGACCGAGCACTCCGGAGCCTGAATGAGGATTGGGATCGGGACCGGGACTAGGGCCGGGACCGGGCGCTCTGGAGCGTGGATCGGGATCGGGGTCGAGACCGGGATCGGGAGCTCCGGAGCGGGGATCGCGACCGGGACCGGGACCGGGCGCTCCGGAGCGGGGATCGGGATCGGGACCGGGATCGGGACCGGGATCGGGCTCTCCGGAGCGAGGATCGTAGCCTGGATCGGTGCCGCTCCCGGGGCGGCTGCGGGCGCTGCGGGCTGCGGGAGCGATGCGGAGCCGGGACCGGACGCTCCGCGCTGCCCGGGGCGGCTGCGGGCGCTGCGGGCTGCGGG
>NW_020447250.1:148687-158341 GCF_003343035.1 Apteryx rowi
GCCGCAGCCCCGCTCCGCTCCGCTCCGCTGCCCCCGGCTGCCAAAACAGGGCGGTCCGGCCCCGAGCGCTGAATTTCACGCTCCTTAACCCGGGGCTGCGCCGCGTTTCTCTGCTCCGCCGCTGACACGGTGGCAAACGGAGAAAGAACCAAGCTTCGCCGTGAGAATCGTTCTAAAAATCGTTTGCAAGGAGGGGTGAGGCGGCTTGTCCGGCATCGCCGCCCCGGGCGGCACCCGAAAGCGCCCGGCGCTCGTGCGAGGTCCCCGGCACCGGGCCTGTCCTCCGCCATCAGCACCGTCTCCATGCTGGGAAGAGCATCCTCCTCCTCCTGCAGCCTTCATCCCCTCTCCTCCGCCGGCACCCAGAGCGCCCAGGCTCCGCTCCGGAGCAGGGGTCCCGGGCGAGGGCACGGCTCTGCTGCCGCGCGCTCGAGTTCGTGGCGGAGGAGAGCGGAAAAGTCTCCGAGCCGGCGCTGCGGGGCTCCGGGTGCACCCCGCTCTGGGGGGGCCGGGACCGGGAGATCCCAGTTTTGGGGTGCTCCGGGGTGCTGGGACTGGGTGCTCCCCACTCCAGGGTGCTCCAGGGTGCCAGGATGAGGAGTTCCTGGCTCCAGGGCACATGGGGAAGCTGGACCAGGAGTGGGAGCTCCCGGCTCTGGGATGCTCCGGGGTGCCAGGAGCAGGAGCTCCCAGCTCTGGGGTGCTGGGACCAGGAGCTCCTGGCTCCGGGGCACGTGGGGAAGAAGGACTGGAACCGGGAGCTCCCAGTTCTGGGGTGCTCCAGGGTGCTGCAACCGGGAGCTCCCTGCTCTAGGATGCTCCAGGGTGCCAGGACCAGGATTTCCCAACTCTAAGACTCTCCGGAGTGCCAGGCCCGGGCGCTCCCTGCTCCCCGCTGCCGGAGCGGCTCGGCGGCCGCTGCCCCCTTCCTGCGCCTCCCTCCCGGCCGCAATGCCGCTGCTTTGCTCCAACCCCTTCCTGTGCCGCTCCGAGCCCGCTCGCCGGGCTGCAGCGCCGCTGCTCCCGGTGCAGCCGCCGCCGCTCCCAGTGCAGCCGCTGCCGCCTGCCTCGGCTCGAGGTGCTGCAAGGTGAGTGTCGCCACGGGCGTTTTTGCTGCCGAACTTGGTGGCTGCGGGTTTTGGGGTGGTTTGGGGTTTTTTGGGGGTTTTTTTTTTGGTCTGGTCCTCTGCGGTTTTGCACCACTTTCCAAATTCCGCACAGCGCTCGGAGCGGCGGTGAAGGAGATGAAACCCGCGTTGCCCCCCAGCCGACCCGCTGGCGAGGGCCACACGGGTTTTCCCCTTCCCCGCCGGCTTTCGGGGGGAAGAAACCCGGAGCTTCGTCCTCATCCACGGAGCTGCCACAGCTCCCGAGTCGGAGCGCCGTCGGGCTTCGGCTCGTGCCGGTGGCAAATGTCCAAGGCGGCCGCCGTCCCGGGCTGGCTCGTGTCTCCGTGCCGGGCGGCAGCTGATTCGGGGTGGAAAAATCCAGAAGCAGGAGCCTAAAACCCTGCAGCTTCCAGCAGAACCCCGAAACGTCAAACCCAAAAGGGGTGGAAAGGCCGACCGGGGCGTCCGCGCGCCGCGGCCGGTCTGGACTTCCCTCTTCGTCTCGGGCAAAACCGTCGTGTTTTGGCTCAAGAGGCCTCGGTTTGCCGCGCGACGCGAGGCGGCAGCTCCCCGCGGCGGGAACCTCCGAGGCCCCTTAAAGTTAAAAGCAGTATTGGGCGACGCCTGCGGCTCGGCCGATGCCGCTGCATCGTGCGAATCGGGGCGAACGGGGGGGAAAACCGGAGCGGGGGCGCGCGTAGGGCGCAATCCTTGCAGGGAGGGTGTTTCCCACCCGGATTCCGCCCGTTTCCTTACGTTGCACAACACGCTCCCACCGTCTCCCGTCCCCGCTCGCCTTTCCCTTCGCCAGGACCTTCCCGCCCGGCGCGATCCCCGGATGGAGCGAGGGGAAGAGCAGCGGGTCGGCAGCGCCCTGGAAGGTGAGCGGAGGAGGGCGGCCATCCGCCGGCACGTTTCCCACCCCGTGGTGCCCTCGGCTCGGCCGAGCTGGAGCTTTCCCACACCGCCGGGACCGGGATGCACCGCCGGGGGCTCCCAAGCTTGGTCGCTCTTGCCCATTTGCTCCCTTTCTGCCCCGGGTGAGTGGTGGCTCCCATTGCCTCCCGACGGCTCCCGTTGCTTCCCAGTGGCTCCCAGCTCCTGTTGCCTCCCATTGCCTCCCGGCAGCTCCCAGCTCCCATTGCCTCCTGTTGGTTCCCAGTGGATCCCAGCTCCTGATGGCTCCCGTTGCCTCCTGGTGACTCCCATTGCCTCCCGGCAGATGACGGAGCGGGCCCGGCGGAGGAAGCGGATGCTCCCGACGACGCCGGCACCAGCGAGCCGCGGTGCCACGCGTGCAACTCCTGTGGGAAGAGCTTC
This sequence comes from Apteryx rowi, assembly GCF_003343035.1. NCBI lineage: Eukaryota > Metazoa > Chordata > Aves > Apterygiformes > Apterygidae > Apteryx > Apteryx rowi. Next base: position 151,117 of record NW_020447250.1, read on the forward strand.
CGGCTGCGCTCGCAGCTGCTGACGCACCGGCGGGGCCACGGGGGCTCCCGGCCTTTCACCCGCTCCGAGCGCGGCTGCCGCTTCTCCCAGCGCTCCGATGCCGGCACCCGTTGGCGCCTGCGGCATGGCAAGGTGCTCTGAGATGCCATCCCATCCCCCCCGTTTCGTTCCCCCTGGATCCAGTGCAGCCACGGTGCAGCCGGGCTCGGAGCCACCCCCGCAGCCGGCAGCACCCAGGGCTGGGGATGGCTCTGCTGGCGTGGGGGGCTCCGGCTGCCGGAGGGGAGTTCCCTTGTATTTCCCTTTATTTCCCTTTATTTCCCTTTATTTTTCCTTTTTTTCTTTCCTTTTTTCCTTTTATTTGCTTTTTTCCTCCTCTTTCCTCTTTTCTTTCCCCTCTTTTCTCTTCTCTCCCCTCTTTTCTTTCTCCCCCCTTTCCTTTCCTTCCTTTTTTCTTTTTTTTCCGCTTCATTCCCCGGATATCAGGGGCTGAGCTTCCTGGGTCAGGCGCTGCCGCCGCTGCTGCAGCCATACGGGAGCTGGGGCGGAGCTGGTCCCGCAGCCGGAGCGGGGGGAGAGACCGGCCCCCATCCCGGCCCCCATCCTGATCCCCCATCCCCATCCCAGTCCCAATCCCGGTCCTGGTCCTGGTCCTAGACCTGGTGCTGGTCCCACTGCTGGCCCTGGTCCTGGTACTGGTCCCAGGTCTGGTGCTGGTCCCGGTTCTGGTGCGGGTCCTGGTCCTGGCCCTGGCCCTGATCCCTGTTCTGCTCCCGGTCCTGGTCCTGGTCCCGATCCTGGTTCTGGTCCCAAATCTGGTCCTGATCCCGATCCCAATCCCAGTCCTGATCCCAGTCTGGGCCCTGATCCCAGTCCTGGTCCCAGTCCTGGTCCCAATCCCAATCCCAATCCTGGTCTCAGTCCTGGTCCCAGCATCCCATGGGTAACCCGGGGGGGGGGGTCCCGGAGCAGCCCCGGGGGCAGCAAAGGCACCTTTTTCCACTGCCCGGTTTGGCCTTTCCACGTCCTTTCCCCTTCCCGCTGCGGATTCCCGAGCAGCTGCCGGGAGCTGGGCCACTCCGGCTGCCCTCTTCCCACCGCGTCCCGCTCACAGCTCCCCCCTGCCCTTCCCTGATGGGGGAAAGAGGCCGGGAACAGCCACCAGCGGCCCCCTCGCTCCCGGCACTTCCCAGCTGCACGTCCGTTCCAGCCCAGAGGGATCCGGATTTGCTCTGGGTTTCCGAGGAAGAGGAGGTTTCCCTCATCCCTCGGCCCAGGTGAGAGGTTCTCGTGCCGGGCTCCCCCTCGCCCGGCCACGCCGAGGCCGGATGCCGGCCCTTCCCGCGGAGCAGGATCCGTCCCTCCGTGGGGGAAAGGCTGCAGGAGGCAGGCCGGGCTCCGCCAGGTCCGATCCTGGCTCCGAACTCACCCCAGCAGGCAACGGGGTGGCAAACGGCACGGCTGAGAGCTGCCGGGATGGTCCCGAGCACCTGGAACCATCCCGGGAGGCACCGGAGGGAGCAGAAGGTGCCTTTCCACCTGCTCCCGAGCCGGGAAAAGTCAGCAAAGAGGCACCCGGAGAGCTGAGAGCCGCCTCCATCCCCACGGAGGAGAGCTGCCAGGACGCCGGGGCCCCGCGTGCCGAGCCCCCAGGGCAACCTGCTCCCGGTGGCCCCGGTGGAGTAGTGGAGTTGGATGAGAGGGTCTCCAGACGCCTCCTCAACCCTTCGGAGCACCAGGAGGATCCTGCCTCAACCGTTCTACAACGCCGGGGTCTTTTCCAAGCCTCGGCCGTAGCTGTCCCGACTTTTAGAAAGACCGAGCAGCGCGTCCCTACCTTGCTGATCCCTACTCGCAAGAGGAGCAATGGGGACAGGTCCTAAAATGGGAATTTCACAGGATTAGGGTTGGGTTGGGTTGGGTTGGGTTGGGTTTTTGTTGGTTTTCCTAGTTAGAATAATATATTAAACGTTATTACGGACCCGAGTTCCTCAGATCTTTCCGTGGACGCCGGAAGAGCTCACAACCCATGGAGACGTTACCTCGAGCCCAAAACAGGTTTGGTTTGGTGCAAGACCTGGGTTCGGGGTGTTAGCGACGCCCCGGTTTCCCCGTTGAAGCTTTAAGCGGTTCGTTTCCTTGACGGACCCGTTAGCTGCTGGTCCCGTCGTTGCCTCTTTCCAAGAGACCCCCCGCAGGCTCCATCCTTGGAGCTTCCCCGGACCAGGCTGGACAAAGCCCCACGCGAGCCGGTCCAACTGCACGGCTGCCCATGCCTCCCACCAAGGTGCATCCCAGCTCCGAGGGGCGTCCCGCCTCCCAGCTTACCTCCGAGGAGCATCCTACCAAGGTGCATCCCACCTCCGAGGGGCGTCCTGCCTCCCAGCTTACCTCCAAGGTGCGTCCCACCAAGGTGCATCCCAGCTCCGAGGGGCGTCCCGCCTCCCAGCTTACCTCCGAGGTGCCTCCAACCTCCGAGGGGCATCCCAGCTCCAAGCCCTCCTCCAAAGAGCCTCCCACCTCCCAGCCGCGTCCCACCTTCCAACACACCTCCAAGGAGCATCCCACCTCCCAAACCACCTCCGAGGGACATCCCAGCTCCAAGCCCACCTCCGAGGAGCATCTCACCCCCAAGGCACCCTCCAAGGAGCATCCCAGCTCCGAGGAGCATCCTACCTCCAAGCCCACCTCCGAGGGACATCCCAGCTCCAAGCCCACCTCCAAGGAGCATCCTACCTCCCAGTCCACCACCGAGGAGCATCCCAGCTCCGAGGAGCATCCCACCACCCCATCCCAGCTCCAAGCCCCTCCTCCAAGGAGCATCCCACCCCCAAGGCACCCTCCGAGGAGCATCCCACCAAGGAGCATCCTACCTCCAAGCCCACCTCCAAGGAGCATCCCAGCTGCAAGCCCACCTCCAAGGAGCATCCCAGCTCTGAGGAGCATCCCACTACCCCCGAGCCCCCCCTCCAAGGAGCATCCCAGCTCCAAGCCTCCCTCCAAGGAGCATCCCAGCTCCAAGGAGCATCCCACCCCCGCGCTCCCCCTCCCCTCGCCGCGAAGCCTCCGCACCGCAGCCGGCGCCGCCGCGGGGGATTCGCCGGCGGCAGGAGGGAGGCGCCGGGCGCCGGGCACCGCCGCACTAGAGAGCCCCGGCCGGGAGCAGCGGGAAGGGAGGGAAGGGAGGGAAGAAGGGAGGGAAGGGAGGGAAGAAGGCTGCTGCTCGCCTCCGCTTCCCTGCCCGCCTGCCTCCCCGCCGGTCATCGTTTGGGGAGGCTGAACTTCCTGGGTCACCAGCGGCTCTTGCATCCGGGAGCCCCGGGGCTGAGCAGCCGCCGCGGCCTCGGAGCCGCCGGGAAGAGGGAAGCGCCCGGCCCCGGTCCCGGTTCTGCATCACCGCGGAGCCGCCGGGAAGCGGGGAGCGCCCGGCCCCGGTCCCGGTGCTGCATCACACCGGAGCCTCCGGGAAGAGGGAAGCGCCCGGCCCCGGTCCCGGTGCTGCATCACCGCGGAGCCGCCGGGAAGCGGGGAGCGCCCGGCCCCGGTCCCGGCTCCGCATCACCCCGCAGCGGGGAGCGTCTGGTCCCGGAGCGCCCCGATCCCGGCTCCGATCCCGGCCCCGATCCCGGTCCCGTCTCCGGCCCCGCATCACCTCGCAGCGCCCTGATCCCGGTCCCGATCCCGGTCCCGCAGCGCCTCCCCGGGGCCGCAGCGCTCGGGCCGGGCTGGAGCCTCCCCCCAGCCCGGGCTCTGCCCCCGCCGCCGCCGCCGCCCGCAGGTAACGGGGGGGGGCGGTTTGGGGGGGGGGGTGTCGATAACCTCCCCCCCTGCAGCCCCCGCCGCTGCCCCCCTCCCCGTCGGGGCTCGGGAGATGCTCCGGCGCATCCGGAGCCGCCGGCCTGCCGCAGCCCGGGCGGGGGGCACCGGCCGCTGGACCCCCCCCGTTTGCACCAGGAGGGGACGCGGGGTGACACCGAAGCGGGTTTTCCCCCCCCCCCCTTGCAGGTGCCGGTGAGCTTCGACGGGAGGCGGCCGGCCGGAGCGGGGCCCGGCAGCGGCATCGGCGTCATGCAGGAGAACTACGAGTCTCTGATCCTGCTGGGTGAGGATTTGGCTCCCTTTCCCGCTCCTTTGCCCCGGGATCCGGCGGGTTTTGAGGCACCAAGACCCCCCCCGTGCACGCGGCCCAGGGCAGAGCCGAGCCAACGCTCCGGCTTCCCGGGGTCCGTCGCCGCCCCGGGAAACGCGCCCAGGCTCGGCCGCTCCGTCGGCTGCAGAAAATCGCTCTTTGGGCGGTAGAAAACACAATTTCTACGATTTTTTCTTTTTTCCCCCCAAGGCGTTTCATGCAGATATAGTTTAGAAATGGCATTAAGAGGCCGCGTTCCCGCCCGGGCGGTGGGAAACGCCGGGAATAAGGGCAGCTGCTGGGCGGCTGCACCGAGTTTGCTCAAACGCCCTTTCTCGCTCGCTCCCTTTCCTCTCCCGTTTACCTGAGCTCCGCCTTGAGCCGGGAAGCGCGGCCGGATTCAAGACCGTGGCACTCATTTATATATATTAAAAACATATATGTGTGTATATATATATATATATATGCATTTCATGCACCTATAGCAAGCGCGGTGTCTCCCGTTCCCTTTCTTCGGAGCAGACTTTCCAATCCCGAAGCCCAACGTGATCTCCCGGCTGGAGCTGGAGGAGGAGCTGGGGGTGCCGGATCCCAACGACTCCAAGGAGTGGGAGATCCTGAGAGTGGCACCTGCAGGTGAGGCCTCCCCGGTGCCGGAGCTTCCCCCTTTCCTGGCCGCTTGGAGCAGCTCCTTGCTCTCCGGCGCCGGGAAGTGACTCCCGTCGGCGTTTCCTCTCCGTCCACTCTGGCAGATGACGGGACGGGCAGCGAGGAGGAGGAGGAGGAGGAGGCGCCGGAGCGGGAGGGACCCGAGGTCGTGGAGCTGGACCTGATACTGTCGGGAAGAGCCGAGGGGAGCGTCTCGCGGAGCCCGGAGCTGGCGGAAGCCTGCGAGAGCCAGCGCGGCCCCGGCTGGGAGCCGCGGAGCCACGCGGACGAGCGGCCGCCCAAACCGGCGCTCGCCGGCGGCGGCGGCTCGGAGGACCCGCGCGGCGCCCGGGGGGGTCGGCGCAGCCGGCGGGGGGAAGCGCCCAAAACCTGCGGCCAGTGCGACAAGAGCTTCTCGCGGCGCTCGGAGCTGCTCGTCCACCAGCGGCTGCACACGGGCGAGAAGCCCTACAAGTGCCTCGACTGCGGCAAGAGCTTCACGCGCAGCTCCAACCGCAACGCCCACCAGCGCATCCACACCGGCGACAAGCCCTACGCCTGCCCCAACTGCGGCAAGAGCTTCAGCCAGAGCTCGGACCTGGTGAAGCACCAGCGGCTGCACGGCGGCGAGCGGCCCTACAAGTGCGCCAAGTGCGGCAAGAGCTTCAGCTGGAGCTCGGACCTCATCGTGCACCAGCGCATCCACACGGGCGAGCGGCCCTACAAGTGCCCGCAGTGCGGCAAGAGCTTCAACCGCAGCTCCAACCTCAACACGCACCAGCGCACCCACCTGGGCGAGCGGCCCTACAAGTGCGCCGAGTGCGGCAAGAGCTTCAGCTACAGCTCGGCCTTCATCAAGCACCAGCGGACCCACACGGGCGAGAAGCCCTACCAGTGCTCCGGCTGCGGCAAGAGCTTCTTCGAGAGCTCGGCCCTCATCCGCCACCAGCGCATCCACACCGGCGAGACGCCCTACCCGTGCCCCCACTGCGGCAAGAGCTTCAAGCAGAGCTCGTCCCTCATCACCCACCTGCGCATCCACACCGGCGAGAAGCCCTACAAGTGCGGCGACTGCGGCAAGAGCTTCATCGTCAGCTCGGCCCTCATCCGGCACCAGCGCGTGCACCTGGGCTAGCGCGGCCCGGGCCCCGGCGCCCTCCGTCCCCGGGGAAAGCGGGACTCGGACGCTTGGAAAAAGCTCGCTCCGGCCGCAACGGGGAAGCTCGCTCCGCAGCCCGCGCCGTCTCCCGCCCCGCCGCCGGGCGGAGGAGGCGGCGCGAAGCCCCCCGGCAGCGTGGGAAACTCGGCCGCCTCCTCCCTCCCGCGCCCCCGGAGCGAGGAACGGGGCCGGCGGGAGCGCGGATCCCAAAGCGCTCGCCGTGCCCCGGCAGCCGGCATCTCCCCCCCCACCAAAACGGGCCGACGCTCTCGGCGTCCTGCTGGAGTGCGGACGGACCGGAGCGGCCCCGACCTCTCCTCCGGCCCTGGAGAGTCGGAAGAGCCAGGCCCCTTCCCAGCAGAGTGCTCCGGGAAGCACTGGCACATTGCTCCCCCCTTCCCATGGGAGCCTGGCGGGACCCAATTCCTCCTCCTCCTCCTCCTCCTCCTCCTCCTCCTCCTCCTCCGGTGGCGCGTGCTGGGACGCAGCGCCCGCCCTGTCCGTGCTGTGCTTGTCCGAGCGTGTCCGTGTCGTGGCCCGGCCCCGGCAGTAGCCGTGGGACGGACGGGACTGAGCGTTTTCACTGCGGTTTGGGGGGGTTTCACATTTCGTTTTGTTTTTCCATGTGGTTCGGGGACGGGGAAAACAACCCGGAGCGCCGCTGCGGAGCCAAAGCACGCGGCTTGCGGCGCGGCTTTTCCTGCATGAGCACGAAGGATCCCGTAGCCGGAGAGCCGGGGAACGCGTGGGGCGCTCCGGAGGGTGCCGGCTCCGGCCGGGTGCCTCCGCTCCCTTCCCGGAATAGCGAAGCGGCGTCCGCCGGTGCCGGACCTCGGCAGCGCTTTTGCCCCTGAAAAGTCTCAGATTTGGGTGCCGGCTCGTTCCCGCCGGAACCTCGCGACTCCCCGTGGCATTAAAGAGGGATTCGTGCTGCCCCCCCCGTCTCCCTCTTCTGCCCTCCAATATTTACGGAAAAGCCGCTCCGGCTGGACGCTACCGGCTCCCGCTCGGGAGGGACGTGCCGGAATGCGGGAGCGACTTATGGCCGCGGGGATCGGAGCCGCTGCGTGACTCCTCCGGCCCGGATGCAGCGACGGAGCGGGGAGGAAGTTTGGGGGGGGGCAGCACCGGGGAGGGGGGGGCCGGCGCCCCGTCCCCTCGCTTTGCCGCCGCCGCCGATGCGCTCGAGGCCCCGGGAGCGGAGGGAGAGCGGCGCTTCCCGCCTTCGCTCCGGTGGGAGCGGCAGGAGCCGGAGCGTCGGCAAAAGGGGTCGGAAAAGGGGGTCGGCA
>NW_020447250.1:158925-160843 GCF_003343035.1 Apteryx rowi
ACCGGACCCGGCACCGGACCCGAACCCCGCACCGGAGCGGGAGGCACCGGACCGAGTCCGGAGCCGGAGCGGGCAGAGACCGGGACCGGAGCGGGCAGAGATCGGACCCAGCCCGAGCCCGGAGCCAGGAGGGACCGGACCCAGCCCAGAGTCGGGACCGGAGCGGGGAGAGACCGGACTGAGTCCGGAGCCGGAGCCGGAGCGGGGAGAGACCAGACCCGGCACCAGACCCGAACCCGGCACCGGAGCGGGAGGCATCGGACCGAGTCCGGAGCCGGAGCGGGCGGAGACCGGGACCGGAGCAGGGAGAGACCGGACCGAGACCGGAGCCGGAGCGGGGAGAGATCGGGACCGGAGCGGGCAGAGACCGGACCCGAACCCGGCACCGGAGCGGGGAGAGACCGGACCGAGTCCGGAGCCGGAGCGGGCAGAGACCGGACCCAGCCCGAGCCCGGAGCCGGGAGGGACCGGACCCAGCCCAGAGTCGGGACCGGAGCGGGAGATCCCGGACTGAGTCCGGAGCCGGAGCAGGGAGAGACCGGACCCGGCACCGCACCCGGAGCCGGGAGGGACCAGACCGAACCCGGGACCGGAGCAGGAAGGGACCAAGACCAAGTCCGGAGTGGGGAGAGACCGAGACCGGACCCGGATCCGGAGCAGGGAGAGACCGAGACCGAGTCCGGAGTGGGGAGAGCCCGGTTCCGGCACTGAAGCAGGGAGAGACCGAAACGATCCCGATCCCAGACCCGGAGCAGGGAGAGACCAACACCGGCACCGCAGTGGGGAGACACCGAGCCTGATCCCAATCCCGGTCCCAGTCCCGGGGTGGGAAAAGACCGAGCCCGATTCCAGACCCAGAACGGGGAGAGACCAAGTCCAGTGCCGGTCCCAGACCCGCAGCGGGGAAAGACCAAGCCCAATCCTGGTCTCAGAGCACCCGGCAACAGTCCCGGAGTGGGAAACGTCTGGTCCCGGCATCAATCCCGGACCCAGAGCGCCCCAGTCCCGGCCCTGATCCCTGCCCCAAACCCAGCCCCAATCCGCACCCCAATCCCGGTCCCGGTCGCAGCCCCGGAGCTCCCGGTCACAGCCCCGCTCCTGGTCCCGGAGCACCTCGATCCCGGTCCCCATCCCAGCGCCGGTGCCGCCCACAGGTAACGGGGTCCCAGGGCAGCGGCAGCGCTCGGCGGGTGGGTTTTTCCCCCAAAACGGGGCCAGCAGGGAGGCGATGGGGCGCCTGGAACAGCCGAGGCTCCGGAAACCCATGGTTTGGCCCAAAGCGCCGCCCTTCCCCGGCCGCGGAATTAAGGGGCGACCTCGAGGGTTGGTGTTAACGGGAAGCAGCCGGAAGCAAAACGGGGGCGAGAAAGGGAGCAGCCGGCAGCTCCCAGCTCCCGAAGCCGCCTGCGAAAGCAGCCGCTGGCTCACGGAGAGCTGGAGAGAGGTCGGAGCCATGAATCCATGAATCCATCGTGGCCGGCTCCCGCGGAGGCTACAGCCCGCCGCGATGCATCCGGTCAACTAAAACTGGCTGGATTTGAGAACTTTATCACTTTTTTTCCTTAAATTCAGCCTTTATCGGATCTCAAATCTCTGCTCCAGGGGTTAATTAAAGCGCTTGCTGCAAGTGCTGTTCGGAGGCTCCGGAGCGCCCGGATGCCGGATCTCCCAGTGCCGTGTCCCGCTGCTGGGCTCAGCGGCGGCGTCTCCCCTTGTTCCCGCAGGCGGCTGGACCCGGGAGCGGCGACGGAGCGAGGCGGCGGCGCCGGGATGTCGCCGAAACGCAGCAGAGGAGCGGTGGCGGCGGCACCGTGCCCGGAGCAGGGCAAAGCGCCGAGGAGCCGGGCCGAGGCGCCGGAGCAGCAGCAGCAGCAGCAGCAGGACGTCGGCGCGGAGAAGAGCGGCTGCCGGGGCCGCG
>NW_020447250.1:161998-169251 GCF_003343035.1 Apteryx rowi
GCCGGTCGCCCTCCGCGCGGTGGAGATGCCCCCCGCACCTCGGCCGTTCTCACGTTCTCACGGTCGTTCTCCGTGTCCCAGGTCGGGCCCGGGCCGGCGCTGCCCGGGGCTCAGCGCAAGCCCGGCTTGGGCAGCGGCAGCCGCAGAGTCCAGCGGCAGCCGAAATCCCATCTCCGTCCCCGTTCCTGTCCCCAGCCCCGGCCCTGTCCCCAGCCCCAGCCCCGGCCACGTCCATGTCCATGTCCATGTCCAGGTCCATGTCCCCCTTGGGCTCGCGCCGGGTTCGGATCGCTGCCCTTCGCTGCAGATGGGCATCAAGGGGGGGAAGGGGAAAGGGAAGAACAAGAAGAACAGGAAGAAGAAGAAGAGGAAGAAGAGAAGAGGAAGAGCAAGAAGAAGAAGAGGGAGAAGGGGAAGACAAGAAGAGAAGAGGAAGATGAGAAGAGGAAGACAAGAAGACAAGATGAGAAGAGGAAGAGAAGAAGAGAAGAGGAGAAGAAAAGAAGAAGAGGAGAAAAGAAGAGAAGGAGAAGAGGAAGAAGAGAAGAGGGAGAAGAAGAAGAGAAGGAGCAGAAGATGAAGAGAAGAGGAAGAAAGAAGAAAAAGGGAAGGGAGGAGACGAGAGACGAGATGAGAAGAGAAGAGACAAGACGAGAGAGAAAAAGAGAAATGGAAGAGAGGCTGGAAGGAAGGAAGGAAAGCGGAAGAGGGAAAGAGAAGGAAAGAGAGAAAGGAAGGAAGAGAAAGAGAAAGAAAAGAAGGAAGTGAAGAAAAAAGAACTGAGAAGAGAAAAAGGAAAAAAGAGGAAAGAGGGAAGAGAGGAAAGGGAAAAGGAAAAAGGGAAGGAAAAGGAGGAAGAAGAGAAAAGAAAAGAGAAAGCAGGACGAGGCGAGAGCAGGGTGGAGCGGAGCGGAAAGGCAAAGCCCGGCGGCCTCAGCTCATTCCCGCCGCCCCGCGGAGCCGAATCCCGGGTCCGGCCCGTCGGTCTCCCTGCGAAAAATCCCCCCCAAAAAGACAAAGGAAAAAGAAAAAAACAATATTTTATTAGGGTTTTTTTTTTTTTCACAGTGGGGAAACGTATATATTCTTTTAACCCTTGTACGAACCAAATCCCACGGACTGAGCCAAGGCAAACGGAGCCCAGGCGGCGCCGGGAGCCCCCGGACGAGGCTCCGTGTGCCGGGTTATTCGGGCGGACGCGTCCCGACCTCGATTTCAGCGGCTGCCCCCAGGCAGCGCCATCAGCAACCATCATTTAACATTAATAATAAACATTTCGGGTGCTCTCTGGGCGGGATCCACACGGATACGGGGCCGGAGCCCGGCCGGGTGGCAGGAACCGCTTCCCATGCGCCGACGCCATGGAGTGAAATCGGGTCGGAAACGGGCAGAAAAGGGGGTGGGGGGAGGAAAAAAAGATAGAAAACGCACGTGGGAATTATTTCCCTAAGCCCCTTCGCCGGTTTTGCAGTCGGATGGTTTGAGGAAATGCCCTGATTTGCCGAAAGCCGGATGTTCAAGATTCCTGGGGTTTTTTTCCTGATATGGAGATGGAGAATCAAAGACTGGGAAATGGGATGGGGCAGAAAAGGGGCAAAGTGGCCCCAAATTCACCCGCCCGGCTCCCGGTGGCAGCGGCATGGGCCGAACACCACGAGCCTGCGGAAAGGCCAAGGATGCGCCCGGAGTTTTGCTGGAAATTTCCAGATTCTGCACTTGGCCCCTCCTGAGCTTTCCGGTAGGAAAAGAATCAGGGCTGAAAACAACCCATTTCCCATCAAAACTACGCGGCAGTTGCGTCCTCAGGCTGGCTGCCGGGCGTTCCCGGTGCCCATCCGCCATCCGCCTCCGGAAGCGGGGCTGGGACGAGCCGTGAAAGCCGAATGCTGCCGCCGCTGCTTCGGGAGCATCTTCCAAAGCTGGAGCAGTGAAAGCAAAAGTCCCGGAGCAAGAAATCCCTCTCGGAAGTGTTTCCGCAGGCTCCCGGCAGGGGAGGGGACGGACAGACGCCGCGGCTCAGAATTGCCAATGAAGCACTGGCAACGTCGGCTCTCTCCGTAAACCACCCCGAGCGCTTCCGAGGGGAGCACGTTCACAGAAAAATCGGGAAAAAACAGAAAAAAAATCCTCCCCCTGCCCCACTGTGCCCCGCTGCAGCAGCAAGGGGACACGGACACCCAAAGACCCGGCTTGGCACCGCAGCAGCTCCCAAGAACGGCCAGGAATGGCCAGGAATGGCTGGGAACAGCCAGGAACATCCAGAGATGTCCAGGAACGTTCAGGAATGTCTAGGAATGTCCCAGAATGTCCAGGATCATCCAGGAACATCCAGGAACATCCGTGAATGTCCAGGAACATCTGGGAGCACCCAGGAATGTTCAGAAACATCTAGGGATGTCCAGGAACATCTAGGAGCACCCAGGAATGTCCAGAAACATCTAGGGATGTCCAGGAACATCCAGGAACGCCCTTCCCACAGGGACCCCATGCAGGTGGCTCTGGCAGCAGCAATTGATCCCACCCCAGGGTTTCATCCCAGAGGACCTTCACCTCCAAGGATGGGGGGCTGTTGGTCCGGAGAAGCCGGAGGCACCAAGCGCCCGGGTGGGAGCGTCCGGAGGACACCAGCGGCGAGTCAGGGCAATGCCGGGCGAGACCTTCTCCCGCTCCGGGCAGCGGCTAGAAGCCGGGAGCCGGGTAGGGCCAGAGGGGCAGGAAGGCGTCGGGGTTGTCCCCGGCGTGGGTCCGCTCGTGGCGCTTGTGGTGGGAGCTGCGGCTGAAGCTCTTGCCGCAGACGCCGCACTCGTAGGGCTTCTCGCCGGTGTGGATGCGCCGGTGCTGCGTGAGGGTGGACTTGTCGGTGAAGCTCTTGCCGCAGACGCCGCAGGCGTAGGGCTTCTCGCCGGTGTGGATGCGCCGGTGCTGCGTGAGGGTGGACTTGTCGGTGAAGCTCTTGCCGCAGTCGCCGCAGGCGTAGGGCTTCTCGCCGGTGTGGATGCGCCGGTGCTGCGTGAGGGTGGACTTGTCGGTGAAGCTCTTGCCGCAGTCGCCGCAGGCGTAGGGCTTCTCGCCGGTGTGGATGCGCTGGTGGCGCGTGAGGTTGGAGCTGACGGAGAAGCGCTTGCCGCAGTGGGGGCACTTGAAGGGCTTCTCGCCCGTGTGGATGCGCATGTGCTTGACCAGGTCCGAGTTCTGGCTGAAGCTCTGCCAGCACTCGGCGCACGTGTTGGGCAGCTCCGCGGCCGCCGCCGATGCCGCCGTTGCCGCCACCGCCGGCGCCTTCCTCCGGCCCTTGGCCTCCTTGGGCTTGGGCGGCGGCGGCTCGGCGGGGCGGTGGGCGCACTTGCCGCGGCCCTTGGCCGGCGGGTTGCGGAGGTGGCGCTTGCGGTGGGAGCTGCGGCTGAAGCTCTTGCCGCAGTCGGCGCACTTGTAGGGCTTCTCGCCGGTGTGGGTGCGCTGGTGCTGCGTGAGGGTGGACTTGTCGGTGAAGCTCTTGCCGCAGATGGGGCACTTGTAGGGCTTCTCGCCCGTGTGGATGCGCTGGTGGCGCACGAAGTTGGAGCTGACGCGGAAGCTCTTGCCGCAGTAGCTGCACTCGTAGGGCGTCTCGCCGGTGTGGATGCGCTGGTGGGTGATGAGCGTGGAGCTCTGCCGGAAGCTCTTGCCGCAGTCGGTGCAGACGAAGGGCTTGTCGCCGGTGTGGATGCGCTGGTGGTTCACCAGGTCGGAGCTGTGCAGGAAGCTCTTGCCGCACTCGGAGCAGAGGTTGGGCCGGTCGCCCTTGGCCGGCGCCTGGTCCACGCCGGTGGCCGCCTCCTCCTCCTCCTCTTCCTCCTCCTCCTCCTCCTCGGGAGGGCTCCGCTTGGGCCTTTCCGACTTGCGCTTGTTCTTCGGAGGCTTCTTCTTCTCCAGGCTCTTGCCCGCGGCGCCCTTGGACTTCTTGGGGGACATGGTGGATGCCCGTTCGCTCCCGCGTCCAGGAAAAGGGTCACGGGGCGGGAACGCTCACGGCTCCAGCATCTGGGGGGGAGACAGAGGGGGGGCATCAGCGCTGCCCCACCGCACGTGCAGATGGGGGTCCACCAGCCCCATCCTGCCCTCCTCCTCCTCCTCCTCCTCCTCCCAGCCCCGGTGGCTCCTGGGCCATCATCCTGACACCCTCGGGGCCAGGGCCACCGAGTGCCACTGCCATGTGGCCGGTGCCCCCTGCTCCGGCCGGAGCCCGGCGTTCCCAGCCCAGAGCCCCATGTCCCGCTCGGATTTTCGGGACAAACCGCTGAGGAGACGTCACTCCTGGTGAATGAAACCACGCTGGTGGGACACCACGAGGGGGGACAGCTGGTTCCCGCACCCCAGCCAGATGCGGAGGAGGCCGGGAGGTGTCCGAGCCCCCCAACCAAACCCTCAGAGCGGGGGGGGTCCCACCGGGCTCGGACTCACCCTCAGCGACAGGCGGCAACAGGGCAGACACGGTCCCGGCTGGGGGAGCGACCCACGGACGCGGGGGGACACACGGACGCGGGGGACACACGGACGCAGGACGGGATCTGCGTGGGGCTGGGGCTGAGAGGGGCTGCGGGACCCCCCCCCCCCTCGGGGGGGTCCAGCCCAGCCCGGGCGCTCCGGTCCCGGGGAGGCGCTGCGGGACCGGCACCGGCACCGGGATCAGAGCCGGCACCGGGCGCTCCAGAGACGGGATCGGAGCCGGGATCGGAGCCGGGATCGGGAGCTCTGGAGTCGGGCTCGGAGGTGGGATCGGAGCCGGGACCGGGCGCTCCGGAGCCGGGATCAGAGCCGGGATCGGAGCTGGGATCGGAGCCGGGATCGGGGCCGGGACCGGGAGCTCCGGAGCCGGGATCGGAGCCGGGATCGGAGCCGGGATGTAGCTCTCCGGAGCCGGGATCGGGACCAGCAGCGGGAGCGGGGCGCTCCCAGCTCCGGGGCGGGATCGGGGGCTCCGGGACCGGCAGCGGCAGCAGCGGCTCCCGGCGGCTCCCGGCTCCCGGCTCCCGGCCGACAATGGAGGCTGCTGACCCAGGAAGCTCAACGGCGATATCCTGCACGGAGCGAGGCAGGGCGAGCGCAGCCGGCGCTCCCCGCGCTCCAGCCAGGGCCCTCTAGCGACAGCAGCCCCGGCGGCGCTCGGCGGCCCGGCCCGGCCCGGCCCGGCCCGGTGAGGATGCGCCCGCCCCGCCATCCCGCCGGGTAGCGGGACACCGGCGTCTCCATCCCGCCGGGTAGCGGGACACCAGCATCTCCATCCCGCTGGGTAACGGGGTATCCGCGTCTTCATCCCGCTGGGTAGCGGGGTATCTGCGTCTTCATCCCGCCGGATAAGAGGGTCTCCACCTCTTCATCCTGCCAGATGATGGGGCACCAGCGTCTTCATTGCACCAGATAACAGGACACCAGTGTCTTCATCTTGCTGGATGATGGGACACCAGTGTCTTCACCTTGCTGGGTGTCAGGACACCAGGGTCTTCATCCCACCAGATGACAGGACACCAGCATCTTCACCTTGCTGGATGACGGGACACCAGCGTCTTCATCCCACTGGAAGATGGGACACCAGTGTCTTCACCTTGCTGGGTGTCAGGACACCAGGGTCTTCATCCCACCAGATGACAGGACACCAGCATCTTCACCTTGCTGGATGACGGGACACCAGCATCTTCGTCTCACTGGATGACGGAGCACCATCATCTTCGTCCCGCTGCATGACAGGACACAGGCGTCTTCGTCTCACCAGATGACAGGACACCGGAGTCTTCCTCTTGCTGGGTGACGGGACACCAACATCTTCATCTTGCTGGATGACCAGGCACTGGCATCTTCATCCTCCTGGATGACGGGACATCGGCATCTTCACCTTGTGCCGAGGGAAAGCTCAGGCCTCCATGGAAAGAGGAGCGAGGAGGAGGATGGTGGGCAGAGGGGACAAAGCGGGGAGGCCAGAGCAGCTCCCAATGTGCCGCTGCCGTGGCACGAGCTGCCCCGCTCCCGCCTGCCTCAGGCCACTTTAGAGACGCTGCAGTTGGCGGGTGGGAGCACGAAATGACCCGCTGCCGGCGCCGACCCACGTTAGCGTGACGAGGAAGGGCCGGAGGAGCTGCATCCGCCTCCGTCGCCCCCATTCCCCAGCCACGTTCCCATGCCACATTCCCGTGCCACGTTCCCACGCCACGTTCCCGCGCCATGTTCCCATGCCACCTTCCCACACCACATTCCCGTGACACATGGGCATCCATCCAGGCAGCTGCAAGTAACGCACGTGGGACACCGGCACGTCCCGATTTCCTTTTTTCCCATTATTACTTTATTTACCTAGGACGCGCCTAGACGCGACGGTGAGAGGTGCTATAAAAACCCTATGAGAGAGAGAGAGAGAGAAAGACAGAAACACGGGGGGGGGGGTCATAACTCGCCGGCGGCTTCGCTAGCGAGCGCCGCTCGGGGCTCGGCAGCTCTGCGCAGCCGTCGCGCGGGATCGGGATGAGCTACGGATACCCGCCGCCGGGATCTAGATGAACCGCGAGCCTGGGGGGAAACTACTGCGTCTCGGCGCGTGGAGTCCGGCGGCTCCTCCGCAGCCTCCCGGCGCCGGGTGAGCTGGGCAAGCCAGAGCCGGCGGAAGGGAACGCTATCCCGGACACTATCCTGGACACTATCCCAGACGCTATCCTACATAAATAACAGCAGTGCCGTGCGGGACCCTCCCGGGCTTCCCGGGGCTCCCACCGGGCGTGGGAAGCGGCCGGTTCTCGCGCTTCCCGCGGGGTTTCGGGACCAGGCGGGAGAGTCACTCGCTCGCTGGGCGGCTCCGAAGATGAGTCTGAAACCTGGCTCCTGCCGGACGAAGGGCTCCGCTCACAGGAAACGAGGGTGGAAGAGGGCGGCCTCGCGGCGCATCCCGCTTTCCCGCGGGAAAGGAGGGAGGGCGGGCGGTTTTCCCCAAGGCACCGTCTCTCACTGTTCAGGCCGGCGGGTTTCCCGCGCGAGGGGGGGAAAAGGGGGTCGCGGCGGCGTCCGCCGGCCCGGCAGCGCGTCCCGCGGCTCAGTACGGAGCGAAGGCCAGGAGCGGGATCTGGCCCTTGTGGATCTTCTCGTGGCGCTTGTGGTGGGAGCTGTGGCTGAAGCCCTTGCCGCAGACGCCGCAGACGTAGGGCTTCTCGCCGGTGTGGATGCGCCGGTGCTGCGTGAGGGTGGACTTGTCGGTGAAGCTCTTGCCGCAGTCGCCGCAGGCGTAGGGCTTC
>NW_020447250.1:171321-173040 GCF_003343035.1 Apteryx rowi
AGCCAGGGCGAAGAGGCGGCAAAACGGGGCCGTTTGGGCCCTTCCCGGCGGTTTCTGCTTTTCACCCCGGGCGTCGCTGGAAGGGCGGCAGCGTTGCCGGGCCCAGAGCCGGAGCTGGGAGCCCCGCGGGATGGGATGGGATAGGACATGGCGGGACGGGATGGGACAGAATGGATGGGATGGGACGGATGGGATGTGGCGGAATGAGACAGGACAGACGGGACAGGACGGGACGAGATGGACGGGATGAGATGGGACAGATGGGATGGGATGGGACGGGATGGGATGAGATGGGATGGGACAGATGGGATGGGAAGGGACAGGACAGGACAGGATGGGAAGGGACAGGACAGGATGGGACGGGATGGACGGGATGGGGCAGCGCTTTCCCTTGCGCAGGCAGCACCCGAATTAGGCTGAAAATTAAAAAAAATAAAAAGGGGGGTGGCGAAAACAGAGCCGGGAAGTTCGGCACCTCGGCAGCTCGGCGCGATGCCGCCACGACGCCGCCCCGGGCCGGCGAAGCGGCCGCGAGAAATGCCGGGGCCTTTTGCCCCAGAACGGACGTTTCGGTCCCGGTTTTCCGGCCAAGGTCGGGGCCGAGCCTGAGCCGGGCTCTGATGCCGGCTCTCCGTGGAAGCTGCGACAGCTCGGTGCCGGGGTAAAGGGCACCGTTTCCCCCCGAAACGCCCGAGCTGGGGGAGCCTCTGCCCTAAATGCCGCTTATTGACCCTCTTGTGCGGGTTTGGGCTTCGTCCGGCGCGTTGGGAGCCGGGATTTTCCCAGCTGGAGCAGCGTGATGCTGCGGTTCCTCCGGGGAAAAGAACCGCGGCCACCTCCTGGCCCTGAATCCCGCGTCCTGACCCCGAATCCCACATCCTGACCCCAAATCCCATGTCCTGACCCCGAATCCCATGTCCTGGCCCTGAATCCCGCATCCTGAACCCCAAATCCCGCATCCTGACCCCCAAATCCCATGTCCTGACCCTGAATCCCTGTCCTGACCCCGACACACTGTATCACCGGGGGATACAATGTATCAGGGCGGCTCAGGGATACAATGTATCAAGGGGGCGGGAACGGGGCGTCTATAGGGGACCCGGAGCAGCTCCATAGGGGACACAGGGAGCCTCAGGGGGGGACAGGGCATCTATAGGGGACCCGGAGCATCTCTGGGTGGGACATGCAGTATCTCCAGTGGTCAGAGAGCATCTTTCAGGGACACGTCGGACCTCCAGAGGGGACACGGAGCACCTCCAGGGGACACGTCGGACCTCTCGAGGGGACACGGAGCATCTCCAGGGGACCTGGAGCACCTCCGGGGGACGCGTCGGACCTCCAGAGGGGACATGGAGCATCTATAGGGGACCTGGAGCACCTCCGGGGGACGCGTCGGACCTCCAGAGGGGACGCGGAACATCTCCAGGGGACCCGGAGCACGTCCGGGGGACGCGTCGGACCTCCCGAGGGGACGCGGAACATCTCCAGGGGACCTGGAGCACCTCTGAGGGACACGTCGGACCTCCCGAGGGGACACGGAACATCTCCAGGGGACCTGGAGCACCTCCAGTGGACACATCGGACCCCGGACGCCTGGGTCCCCTCCCGTCTCCCCCATCGTCTCCAGGACGTGACGTCATCCCCGCCGCCGGTGACATCATGACGCCGTGGGGCCGGTCGCGCTCGGGGGGGTTTATTAAAAGCAGGGAGAGCCCGGGG
>NW_020447250.1:173285-174709 GCF_003343035.1 Apteryx rowi
GGGGGTCAGGAGGGGAAATTTGGCAAAATCCGCCCCCCCCACAAATAAATACGCACCGTTGCCCCTCCCCCAAGGGGGCGTGGTCTGCTCTAACAGCCGATTGGCACCCCCAAAACCTGGGCAATGGGTCGGGCCGTGGGTCCCCCCCGCTGTGGGGTCTGGAGTGGGTCAGTCCGTGGGTCTCCCCCCCACCATGGGGGTCTGGAGTGGGTCAATCCGTGGGTCCCTCCATGGGAGTCTGGAGTGGGTCAATCCATGGGTTCCCCCCCCGCCGTGGGGTCTGGAGTGGGTCAGTCCATGGGTCTCCCCCCCATGGGGGTCTGGAGTGGGTCAATCCGTGGGTCCCTCCATGGGGGGCTGGAGTGGGTCAGTCCATGGGTCCCTGTGGAGCGGGTTGGTCCATGGGTCCCCCCGTGGGGTCTGGAGTGGGTCTGTCCGTGGGTCCGTCCGTGGGTCCCCCCCATAGGGGGCTGGAGCAGGTCAGTCGTGGATTGTCTCCCCCCCCCCCCGCTGTGGGGTCCGCCGTGGGTCGCTCCGTGGTGCCTCTCCCCCCCGCGGGGGGCCAGAATGGTTCAGTCTGCAGCCCCGGCCCCCCCCAAGATGGGGGGCACAATGGGTCGGTCCATGGTTCCCCCCATGGGGGTCTGTGGTGGGTCAGTCCGTGCTTCCCCATGGCCATGCTGTGGGTCGGTCCATGCCCCTCTTTGGGGTCCCGCCGTGGGTCAGTCCATGCTCCCCCATGGCCGCGCCGTGGGTCGGTCCGTGCTCCCCATGGGGTCTTGCCGTGGGTCAGTCCGCACCCCCATGGGGTCCCGCCGTGGTCCGGCTCATGCTCCCCCCACGGCGTCTTGCTGTGGGTCGGTCCAAGCTCCCCCCACGGGGTCTTGCCGTGGGTCAGTCCGTGCCCCCCCGCGGGATCTCGTTGTGGGTCAGTCTGCGCCCCCCGCGGGGTCTTGCTGTGGGTCAGTCTGTGCCCCCCACTGGATCTTGCCGTGGGTCAGTCCAGGCCCACCACAGGATCTCACTGTGGGTCAATCCATTCCCCCTGCAGGGTCTCACTGTGGGTCGCTCCGTGCCCCCCGCGGGATCTCGCCGTGGGTCAGTCTGTGCCCCCCACGGGGTCTTGCCATGGGTCAGTCCATGACCCCCACAGGGTCTTGCTGTGGGTCAGTCTGTGCCCCCCACGGGGTCTTGCCGTGGGTCAGTCCGTGCCCCCCACGGGGTCTCGCCGTGGGTCGCTCCATGCCCCCCACAGGATCTCGCCGTGGGTCAGTCTGTGCCCCCCACGGGGTCTTGCCGTGGGTCAGTCCGTGCCCCCCACGGGGTCTCGCCGTGGGTCGCTCCACACTCTCCCCACGGGGGGTCTCGCCATGGCGCGCCCCACGGCAGCGGCGGCGGCGTGGGGGGGGCGGGCGGCCGTGGGG
>NW_020447250.1:176548-178128 GCF_003343035.1 Apteryx rowi
CTCCGCTCCCGCTTGCTGTAGAAGTGGTGGTAGGACGAGATGACGATGGGCACGACGGGCACCTGGCGGGGGGGGAGATGGGTTGGGGGGTGAGCGGGGCCCTGCCCGCGCCCCACGGCGAGCCCCTCACCCCCGCGCCCCACGGCGAGCCCCCCCACACCCCCCCCAACCCCATACCTGGGCCTGCACGGCGAGGTGGAAGGCGCCTCGCTTGAAGGGCAGCATGGAGCCGCTGTGGTTGCGGGTGCCCTCGGGGAAGACCCACACGCGGATCTGTGGGGAGAGAGCGGCGGGGGGGCCGCCCCACGGCGAGGCCGGTGAGGCCGGGGCCGCCCCACGGCCAGGCTGGGCTGCCCCACGGCGAAGCTGGGCTGCCCCACGGCGAGGTTGGCTCAGCCAGGGCTGCCCCACGGCAAGGCTGGTGAGGCCAGGGCTGCCCCACGGCGAGGCTGGGCTGCCCCACAGCGAGGCTGAGCCGCCCCACGGTGAAGCTGGGCCACCCCACGGCGAGGCCGGCTCAGCCGGGGCCACCCCACGGCGAGGCTGGGCTGCCCCATGGCGAGGCCAGTGAGGCCAGGGCCGCCCCACAGTGAAGCTGGGCCACCCCACGGCGAGGCCAGTGAGGCCAGGGCCGCCCCACGGCGAGGCTGGGCTGCCCCACAGTGAAGCTGAGCTGCCCCACAGTGAGGCTGGCTCAGCTGGGGCCACCCCACGGTGAGACTGGCTCAGCCAGGGCTGCCCCACGGCAAGGCCGGTGAGGCCGAGGCCACCCCACAGTGAAGCTGGGCTGCCCCACGGTGAGGCCAGGGCCACCCCATGGCGAAGCTGAGCTGCCCCACGGCGAGGCCGGCTCAGCCGGGGCCGCCCCACGGCAAGGCTGGGTTACCCTATGGCGAAGCTGAGCTGCCCCACAGCAAGGCTGGCTTAGCCAAGGCTGCCCCATGGTGAGGTGGGGCTGCCCCACAGTGAAGCCAGCGAGACAGGCACCACCCCACGGCGAGGCCATGTGCAGCCGGGGCTGCCCCACGGCGAGGCTGGAGCAGGCAGGGCCGCCCCACGGCGAGACGGCGTCAGTGTGGGCCGCCCCACGGCAATATGGGGCTGCCCCACAGTGAAAGGTGGGTCAAGCAGGGCCACCCCACAGCGAGACGGGGCTGCCCCACGGCGACACCTGGTCAACCGCAACCACCCCATAGTGAGTGGAAACCACCCCACAGCGAGACGGGGCTGCCCCACGGCGACAGCCGGTCAACCGCCACCACCCCGCCGCGAGACGGAGCCCCACGGCGGCGGCGAGGCCCCCCAGCCCCACGGCGTCCCCCCCAACCCCCCAGCCCCGGCGCCGGGCCCCACTCACGTCCTGGCTGAGCATGGCGTGGGCGGCCTCGGCCATGACGCTGATGGCGTCGTCGGTCTTCTTGCGGTTGATGAAGATGATGCCGCCGAGCCAGCACGCCAGCCCCACGGCGCCCATGTAGAGCAGCTCCCGCTTGGCGATGGGCACGCAGCGGTCGGGCAGCACCTCCATCATGCCTGCGCCCGGCGGCGATGGCGGCGGCCCCCTCAGCGCCGAGCCGGGG
>NW_020447250.1:180285-181585 GCF_003343035.1 Apteryx rowi
TGTCCCCCCAATGTCCCCCCGAGTCCCCAAGGTTCTCCATGTCCCCAGTACCCCGTGTCCTCTTCCCCGTGTCCCCAGGGTCCCCCATGTCCCCAGTACCCCACGTCCTCGTCCCCACGTCCCCCCAGGTCCCTCTGTGTCCCCACCAGACCACCAGCGTCCCCAATATCCCTCATGTCCCCGTCCCCGTGTCCCACCGGATCCCCAGGCTCCCCCATGTCCCCCGTGTCCCCAAGACCCCGTGTCCTCGTCCCCACATCCTCCCAGGTCCCCCGTGTCCCCAAGACCCCATGTCCTCGTCCCTGCGTCCCCCCGGGTCCCTCCGCGTCCCCCCCAGATCACCAGCATCCCCAATATCCCTCATGTCCCCGTCCCTGTGTCCTCCCGGGTCCCCAGGGTCCCCCGTGTCCCCAAGACCCCGTGTCCTCGTCCCCGGGTCCCTCCGTGTCCCCCCCAGATCACCCCGTGTCCCCCCCAGGCCCCAGGGTCCCCCATGTCCCCAGTACCCCATGTCCCTGTTCCCGCGTCCCCCCGGGTCCCCAGGGTCCCCCATGTCCCCAAGACTGTGTGTCCTCGTCCCCGCGTCCCCCCGGGTCCCTCCGTGTCCCCCCCAGATCACCGGCGTCCCCAATATCCTTCATGTCCCCATTCCCGCGTCCTCCTGGGTTCCTCCATGTCCCCAATGTCCCCCGTGTCCCCCCCAGCCCCCCAGGGTCCCCGTGTGTCCCCAATACCCCGTGTCCCCGTCCCTGCATCCCCCCCGGGTCCCTCCGTGTCCCCAGTGTCCTCCCATGTCCCCATCCCCAAGTCTCCCAACATCCCCCTGTATCTCCAGCATCCCCGACATCCCTCCAATGTCCCCACAGCCCCGTGTCTCCCTGCATCCCCGTGTCCCCCACGTCCCCAATGTCCCCGATGTCCCCAAGGTCCCCGCACTTCATGTTCTCAACGTTGCGGCCGCGCAGGGCGCACAGCGGGATGGCCACCACGGCCCCGCGTCCCCCCGCGTCCCCGATGTCCCCACGTCCCCCCGATGTCCCCATGTCCCCAAGGTCCCCCCGATGTCCCCGATGTCCCCCCAAGGTCCCCCCGGTGTCCCCGTACTTCATGTTCTCGACGTTGCGGCCGCGCAGGGCGCACAGCGGGATGGCCACCACGGCCCCGCGTCCCCCCGCGTCCCCATGTCCCCGCGTCCTCCCGATGTCCCCATGTCCCCAATGTCCCCCCGATGTCCCCAAGGTCCCCGTACTTCATGTTCTCAACGTTGCGGCCGCGCAGGGCGCACAGCGGGATGGCCACC
>NW_020447250.1:184184-185253 GCF_003343035.1 Apteryx rowi
CCCCGGCAGGGCGCTGCCACGTGGGGCGCTCGTGCCAGGGGCTCGTGCGAGGGGCTCGTGCGAGGGGCTCGTGCAAGACACCTGTGCAAGGCGCTTGTGCAAGGCGCTTGTGCAAGGAGCTCGTGCGAGGGGCTCGTGCGAGGGGCTCGTGCAAGACACCCGTGCAAAGAGTTTGTGCGAGACACCTATGCAAGACCCTCCTGTGAGACGTCCGTGCAAGGTGCTTGTGCAAGGCGCTCGTGCAAAGAGTTCATGCAAGACACCTACGCAAGCTGCTCACGTGAGGCATCCGTGCAAGGCACGTATGTAAGGTGCTTGTGCAAAGGGTCTGTGCAAGGCACTTGTGCAAGACACCCATGCAAGAGGCTCGTGCAAAAGGCTCGTGCGAAACACCAGTGCAAAGAGTTCGTGCGAGACACCTGCACAAGCTGCTCATGCGAGACGTCCGTGCAAGGTGCTTGTGTAAGGTGCTTGTGCGAGACACCTGTGCAAGGCGCCTGTGCAAGACGGCTGCACGAGGCGCTCGTGCGAGACGCCCGTGCAAGGGGCTCATGAAAGGCACCTGCGTGAGACGCCCGTGCAAAGCGCTCGTGCGAGACGCCTGCGCCAGCTGCTCACGCGAGACGCCCGCGCAAGGCACCTGCACAAGACACGCCTGCGCGGGGCGCTCGTGCGAGAAACCTGCGCAAGGCGCTCGCGCGAGACGCCCATGCGAGACGCCCATGCAAGGCGCCCGTGCGAGCGGCTCGTGCGAGGCGCTCGTGCGAGGGGCTTGTGCAAGACACCTGCGCAAGGCGCTTGCGCGAGACGCTCGTGCGAGGCGCCCCGAGGTGCCAGCGGGGCCTGCCGGGACACGGCGGGTGCGGGCGGCTGCCGGCTCGGGCGGGGACCAGGACGCCTGGGCCCCCCGGGGCGGCGACACGCGCGGGACACGCGTGTGGGGGCGTGTGCGGGTCACGCGTGGGGCTACGTGTGGGGCTACATGTGGGGCGTGTGCAGGTCACGTGTGGGTCACGCGTGGGGCTACGTGTGGGGCGTGTGTGGGGCACGTTCAGGGCACGTGTGGGAC
>NW_020447251.1:0-17544 GCF_003343035.1 Apteryx rowi
CACTGCGGCCGGCCACCGAGCCGCCCCAGCCACCGAGCCGTTGCAGCCACCGAGCCGCCCCAGCCAGCGAGCCGCCCCAGCCAGCGAGCCGCCCCAGCCACCGAGCCGCTCCAGCCACCAAGCCGCCCCAGCCACCGATCCGCCCCAGCCACCGAGCCATTCCAGCCACCGAGCCGTTCCAGCCACCGAGCCGTTCCAGCCACTGAGCCACCCTAGCCCTTCATGCCCAGCCCCAGGTACCAGCTCCATGTACCAGGGCATCTTTTCAGCACCGTTTACAGAGGAGTTTTCTTTGCCCTCCCATAATACTGATTCAGAAAAATTATCCTGTCTATTTTAAATTGCCTTGGATTGTATTTTCTCTGGCTTCTTGTCACACCTCTCTCCCCTCTCTTTTCAAAAATGTTATCCCCTGGTTTTCCACAGAGTAAAAGCCAACCTAGATTTTCCTATTTCACACTCTGTTTTTTCATAAACCACTTCAAGATTCCCACTGTCCTGGGATTAGCCTTGTTAGGTAACTTGTGCTTTTTTTTGCAGCCAGAGAACAAAAATATTATGGTTATGTATAAAAATAGGGCTTTCCGTTGGATAATAGTCATGGGAGGGGAAGGAGGACATAAAGCCTCTGTCTGTGGTTGCAGACTATGCTGCTACACATGTTTATAGCTGTGGATCCCTCTCCCTGCCCATGCGTGCAGCGAGCACAGCACCCACTCTGCAAACCAGGCATTGCCAGCTGTAGATGTAGGTAGTCTTTGCACTCACAGTGTACAGCTGTAGTAACTCATGTCAGAGCTACGTTTGCAGAAAGTTTGCCTAATAACACATGCTGTAGGAAGGTATTGGATCTCTCTGGCTGTTTTACAGACAAGCCACAGGCAGCCGGATCCCCACAGCCTTTGGGAAACCTTTCACTTGTGCAAAGCCCACCCGGCATGTCTTGGCAGCCCAGAGGGCACGGCTGCAAATGCCACTCCCTGGGAAAGACATCGCCACTTGCAGGCAAAGTGCAGGACATGAGGGAATTGAGTTTAAGCTGAATACGCCCAAATTTTCAAAAGCAGCTGCTGGTACTAACAATTCTTTTTGGAAGCCCATGCTGGCACCTTGAAACCAGCCAGAGAGGCAGAGGAGGCAAGTGGCCGAATCGGCCTGCCCAGGACACAAGTGTGTGGCACAGGGAGCCAGATGCCCTGACTCCTCCCAGGGTCTCACTTACAAGAGTGCCTTTTTTCTTTTCTAAATATAGGTTGATTTCTGACCCCAGACTACTTGACAGGCTTCCCTGGAGTATCCATGGTGGTTTCCATGGAACTTTTTTCTTTACAATGAGATAAAAATGTGTCTGATCTCTTCTTAACATGTTAGCAAACAGTGAAAGAAAGCAACAGAAGCCCTGTTATATTTTAGCTGTTTGGCAAAGACATAAAAATTAGTGATATAAAAAACTATATTAAACATCTTAGAAATCCGACCCACCGTATCTTCTCTCATTATGAAGAGTATTTTACAAAACTATCTCATTCAAGTTGATGCTGCTATCTGTAGCACAGGCACTGTTCTCATGAACAAGGGTATAAAACCTAGCCATCAGATGATGTTTCAGGCAGCATTTAATAAAATTCCAAAGAGTCAGGTGTCATTTGCTATACCATATAGTATTTAAAGAAATGAATGTCTTCAATTGGCATGTTACAGATGGGTTGGATTATTTTAACCAGCCCTGTCCTGTTTAAGAAGCTCAAAATGACGAAAGTTTGGTTACATTTTATCTGATGTGTTTCCAAGAGGAAACAAGAGTAGGGGCAGTGTTTCAGCAACTGTGCGGGCAAATGAGCCAATAAGTAACATGGAAAAAAACAACCACCACCTACACAATTGTGCACAGATTATACAGTTCTGTTCTGGAATTTATGCAGATCCTTTATAAACTAAAATATTAGCAGCTGTCTTTTGGGGTCTCTGGCAAAGCTGTAACAGGTTCCAGCCAGGGTAAGACAAAGACTTTATAACCACAGTGAGTCGCATTCACGGAATAGGATTTAAAGGCAATTAATTAAATTCCTGTTTGTTTTATTCCATAGTAACATTGACCCTCCTATATTATTATATTTCAAAGTATGTTGAACATCTCTGAATTTCAGTGTTACTATGTTCTGTGACATTGCTCAAAGCTGCAGCAACAATAAAAAAACAGCTACTTTATCTGCTGTCTTAACCAACAGTGGTAAAAAGAAGGGCTTGTAGCATTGTTAAGACTTCATAACCATGAAGCGACACTGTTCTAGAAAGGACTTCACCTTTCTTTTCACCTGCAGAAGAATGAAACTTCTTCCATTCCTGTTCCATCTTTTGCAGGCTTTGCTATTTCTCTAGCATTCCTCCACACCACAACGACAGCCACGATCTAAATAACTATCTAAATAAAACCATCTGGACTCCACGCTGGTGAATTTATGTCGTGATGTTTTCATGAGCAATTGCAACTTGGCATCTCTATTTACTGCCAGAAACAGAATAAAATAGTGAAATTTTAAGAATTCCTCACAATTTCCGGAAATCTTCAGAAATCTTCAGAAATGTTAAAATGAGTGCATTGAAGTATTTTACTTCAATAAGGCCAACACACTCCAGCTTTATAAATCTAACAGTTATATTTGTTCAAATGACAGTAAGAAGCATTTTTAACTAGCCTTAAGGTTTTAAAACTGTTTGAATACTGATGAATTCCACATGACTGAAACACTTCAATTTTAGTAAAAGCTTAGAAGTATATTGTTTTCAAATGGATAGTGTTAGGTTCCAATACACTTGTAATAAGAACCTCTGCTATTAGGAGCATCACAGATTTAAAGGAAAATCCAACCAAATCTCAGCACTTTTCATTATTTACTATCATTATTGTTTTATAACCTTGCACAAAATCAATTCAATAATACTGGCTTTCAGTAGTACTCACTTTTAATTTTTATAACATTTGGGTGTTAAACATAGAGGGAGGTTGTTAGTCAGTTTAGGAAACAATGGTGCTTATTGACATTCTTATTTGTCCAAATGGGAAGAGCATTCATATTAATCTCAAAAGCTACAATAATGTGACACTAAAATAAAACTGCTAACAAAATCAAGATGACCCCCCAGAAATATGCATGGCAGAGAAATCTTCTCACAACCAAACATATTGAAGATCAAGTATTTTTGCTTTTCTCAGTTGCTCTTACAAACAAAAAACTAGGTGCACAGAATAGGTAAATTACAAAAAAATCACAGCAAATATAAAAAATATTTATACAAAAAAATACAAAACCCCCAAAAGTAACAAAATGCCAGCAGAGGTCCAGCACCTTAGGGGAACCATTGTCTTCCTTCCTTATACCAGGGAAAATAATACACAACTAGAGCTCAGTGGCACTTACCCTTCTCTAGCAGTGGGAAATCATGACTGTGACTATGCCCTTCTGCCTTGGGCCTGAGTAGTGAGACAAAAAAGTGAGATGTTTTGTCAGTGTGGCTCTTCATATGTCAATTGTCTCAATAATATGATTACTATAAATGAATAAATAAGGATAAAGTTAGCAGGGGGGTCTGCCTATTAATTTCTATGGGATCAGAATTTCATGAGCTTGTCTTTTTAAAGAATTGGGGATCCGAGCACATATTGGAAAACTGCATTTATATTTGTGCTTCTGCATTTACTCCTGCTAGGTAGCCTACGCCATAATTTCCTACCTATTCAGAAAACAGCATTTGAATATTTTTCAAATCAGTTTTTCCGTCTCTCATCTCTGCATTCTTGCTGGCCTCACCTGGCAATCATCTTGCCTTCAGGTCCTTAAAGCAATGGCTTTTCCTGATGTCCTTCCTCAGCAGTAAAACACACTTTCTCATCACCAATCTTGTCCACTGCTAACAAGGGGATTGGTATGTATTGTGTTATCTGAAGGCCAGCAATGCCTTGAAGAATATCCATTTCTCTGTCTAGCACTGACTGTATCTTTGGAAATCTTGCTTTTTTCCATGCAAGTTCTCTCCCTCTCTCTCTCTCTTTCTCTCTCTCTCTATATATGTGGTGTATATATATAATCAAAATATATATACAATCAAAATTCTGTGACACTCAATTATATTTTATTTCAGTTAGTCTGCTATTGGAGTGGTCCAAAATAGTGATCTGTTCATCCTTCTAGCTGCCCAACGGCTGTAGTAAGACAACAGTGCATAAATATAAAGCATGTGTTCACAGAAAGTATATCCTCCTAAACTAGCTTGATATCTTTTAACTGTGGGTTTAAGAAGTGTGTTGATATATGCACTAACAGTGATAAAACAAAATCCTGCATGAACAGCACTAGAACTAGAACAGTGCAAAATTACCCTGGCACACATTAAAAATCTGAAAACTGGCTGACAAATCTCAAAATGTAACTGTAAACAAGAAATCATCACCCTGTAGTTTCCAAGAAGCTCCATGGTGATCTATTCTCAGCGCCACACTATGTAACATCTTTACTGGAAGAAAACATGAAATCACTCTTTAATAAAGCTGCAGATGACACAATGCTGAACGGTGATAACTGAGGGAGAGGCTTGGTCTCTGCCACAGAGCCTTGTGGGTTATTTGGTAAAGGGGAGGCAAGAAACCAAAGTATGTTTCAGGAGGGCCAAATCCAGTCACCCAGCTCCACGCTCACAAGATGCAGGACTTTATCCTGGGAACCAGTGACTGTACGAAAGATTTGGGGATCACACTGGTTAATCAACTAAGCGCAAGCTGTGGCAAGAGGGACAGGCGTAATCATTACACACGCGGAGCAAGGACTCCCAAGAGTTAAGGCTGCTGTATTAACTCTGTATTTGGCACGCAGGCGACTGCTGTCAGAGCTCCAACAGCCTGACAGGGTCCCGCAGGCTGATCCAGCTGCCTTTTCAGGGTGTAAGGCTTCAGCATCGCAGCACTGCTGTCAGTCACGAGGGTAGCGGGCTTCCCCCGGCAGTGGGCACCCTCCCGTTGAGCTGTCGTGCTGCTCAGCACCCTCTCCAGGGAGCCAGGACACACTGTCCAACTGTCTGCACCACGGCTCTCAGCCTACCTTCTCAGTGTCCTGCTGTGATTTAAAAACATCCTTTCCCAGAATCTTCCCAAAGATATGAATCTTCTGGCTTACAGTTTAATTCCTTGGGCAGCCTGCAACACAAATGCTGATACAGACAGCAAAAACATATGAACAACAGAGGTTTTCACAGAGTTTCAGATTATGACTTGACTTGACCTGACTTTAAGAAGATGGCAGATAAGAGGGAGGCCTATGGAGGGAAATATCACCCTTCAATATCCACCCACTACAAGCTACTGTGAAACAAAATACTGAACTAGATGAACCTTGGGTCTGAACCTATTTTTCTTACGTTCTTACTCAGTCATACATGATATTGCAGTACAGTGCTGTAGCAAAAAAATGCAAGTATCTCTGTGTTCATGGCATTACTGGTGTAATTCCTACTGGAGGGTCATGCTAAATTTAGAGCTCACAATTCAAAAAGTATGTTGATAAGTTGCAAAGAGTTCAGAGAGGAGTATGAAGGGTGGAAAAACAGCCTTTATAGTCACAGATCCAAGAGCTCAAACTATTTAGCTTTTGAATAGAGGAGGTTAAGGGATGATTTGGTTAAAAATGATCAATGTTTACAGGCAGAATAAAATTTTGAGATGAGGATCCTCAATTAGTACAGGACAACCTTGATACTGAAAGTGGACAAGTTCTGATTGGAAAGATGGAATCTGTGACTAACAGTGCAAATAATGAATTTATTACCAAAGCCAAAGCTGGAGCGGATAGGATGATTCTTCTTTGCAGGTTCTTTTGAATAATGTTTGGATCCTTTTTCCTAAAAAACATGCTGGAATTCACATAAGAACAAATAGAGGAAGCCCTGTGACCTGTATTATTCAAGGAAACAAACAATAATGGTCCCACTTGCTTTTACAAAATATTAATATTCTTCTGTTTCTTCTATCAAGAGTTGTGGTAATAATTCCAAATGTGTAACTGGTTTGAGTATAATTCTGACCACAGACCTGTCCCGCAGATCTTGTCTGTGCTTGTGCAGGCACCAAGTAGATCTCTGGTCTCCATGCAAACAGTCTCTCACCTGCACGCCCCTTGAGTCTTAAAACGATAACATCCTTGTGGTGGACACTTCACTTAGGTTACCCACCTGCCTGAGGCCAGGAGCAACTGTACCTATAACACCTCCAGTAAATGCTTCTCTAACCTGTTCTTCACACCCTCTAATGATGGAGATTCATCTGACGCACCCTGGTCCAAGTAATCTAAACCAGACCTTAATTATCCTTTCTTTTCCCCTAATACCCAATGTAAACCTCCCACACTGTACTTTAAGCCCCTTCCTCTGTGTCCTATCCAACAGGATCATGGAGAACAGATTATTCCCTACTTCTCTGAAGGTATTTAAGACCATTTTCATGCCTCATTGCAGTCTCCTCTCGACCAGACTGCACCAATTCTTTCTATGTTACCTGAGATGTCACAACTCTCATTAGTCTTGCTGCTGGACTCACTCCAATTGCACCTCATCTTGCTTGAAATGTGACCCCCCCACCCCAACCTGGACACAAGACCACAGGCATGCCCCAAACACAGACCAAAATCTCAAGATCCGTCACGTGTGTCTGATAGCAGATCTTCATCCTCTTTTAATCTTATCTCATTTATCAGCGATATAACATCTTGCACATTATCACCCCAATTATAAAGGCTTGTAGGTGATAATGAGATTCCACTGGATATATTCCAGCAAAGCACATTCTAGGTTTTACTAACTTCATTAACCAAGAAAAGCTGGTTAATGGCTGAAAGGTGCAATGATGCACATAATCATACCAGTTGCTTTGCTACTACAATTATATTATTAAGATGGATCTTTGAGGTACAATTTCCATGTATAATTAGTGGTTTATCTCTTCAGGAAAAAAATTCAAATGCACCCAAAGGTTTGAACAAAATAATTCTTGCTGAAACCACAAATGAATTCATGATCTCAGGGTCAGACTCAGAACAGGATGTGGGAGCCTATATGAGAATTTGGGAACTTAACACAGGATCTCAGGGGACTTGAAATGCCTAAGGGCAAATTGCAATCCACTTGCACCCTCCTGCACACAGAGACATGTGCACACAGCAGCCAGTCTCAGCAGGCACCTTGCTTTTTCAACAAAGTTTCTGAAGCACCTATGAATCCGCTTCTTGGGATGTGTTGGACGGCCCAGGTTCAGCAGTTAGCTGTCTCCAGACCGGAAGTGGAGCACCCTTCGCCCTTCCTGCTGACGCCTTCTCCCCCAGCAGCAAAGGGCATCAGCTAAACCGCAGAGAGGGAGAGATAACGTGTGGGCCAAAAGCAGGGAGCTTGGCTCTGCAGCCTGGTGGTAGACACTTTTGTGCCAGAAGGGAGGAGTTCCAGGCGCATATCGCTATTTTCTGAATTGCTTTTGGTCTTTTAGCCAATGACTATTTAATGTAAATACAACACAGGCACTCCAGGGAGCAGAACTGAATCCCTTCTCCCAGCGGAGAGCTCTAGCCAGCACCTTCTTGCTTGCTCTCCTTCTCCTCTCCTCAGATTGGGATGAGAAACAAATCCACACCTCCACCAAGCAGGCTGAATGTCCTGCCCTCCCAGTGAGCAGTTCACCACCGGCAGTGCCAGTTTCCCAGGTGCAGGGAACAGCTCCAGACTTGTGCCATGTGGTCATGTCCAGCTGCAGCCTGGGACACACGTCAGTTGTACATAGCAGTGTTGGTGCCCACTGGAGCGCAACGAGAGAGGGCAGGACCCAGCTCCATCCCACATGCTGTGCCTCTGACCCAAGACGTGCCCTCCAGGTGCCGCGGTCTGCGGAGCACGAGAGCCTCCGAGAGGCACAACCACGCCGAAGCAACGCAGACCGAGCCCTTGCATCCCACAGACACTTCTGCGACCTCTCCCCAGTACCAAGATGCATTTGACCCAAGAGAGAAGTTTACTTTAACAGACTGTCTGACATTCATGTTCTTTTACAGTACAGAAAGTTCTGAGAAGCAACTCTTTTGGATTTTGTCTCTTTTCCCATAAGATCTGAAAAGGTCACACTCACAACCTGCTTTGGTCTCCTTTGGTTTAGTCAGAGGACATACCTACTGTCCAAACATGTTTACTGGGAAATCTCAGGATGGAGGTGTTGAATCTTTAGCAAAGGCCTGCTTTCCCCAAAATTTTGTGTTGAAGTTGACTATGAGCTCTGAGAAGACAAAAATAAGCCACAGATATAAGAAATGTAAAACATTTAGACTGATTAAAAATTCTTTCCCCTTTTTTTCTTAACTTCAATATTCTTCAGATATTCCACTATTTTTTTGGCCAGCCCAGGTTTTCAGGACAGAGACAACAATTTTGGATTAAGAAAACAAGCACCACCAAACAATCGAAGCAATGAAAACCTAGAGTTTACTCCTTTTACAACAGAACAAAACAGAAAATGAGAGCACTCATTTTCCCGTGCAAACCTGTTTTTCAGTTGCTTTTCTCTTACAGTTACATCATATTTATCAGCTTGACAGAAAAATGCAATGACATTTCTTTCACTAGGAATTTTTTTATAAAATTAATCAAGTTGCTGGAGGAAATATTATTATTCTCACCATGTGAAATTAATGTATCAGGAATGTATCTACTGTATTGCTTGTGTATATGACACTTATATGGATCAACTAATATATATGTCTTCTGCTTGATAAAATTTCGCCCAGTAAAAAGTCTTCAGAATTCAATCTGCATTCTTCTCAAAGTCCCTTATACAGCTGGCTCTGCCTAGGAACTTAGCAAGAGCCTTCACTGGACCTTCACTGGATTTAATCAGCTGGGCAGGCCTCAAGTTCTGCTGGAGTTCTTGCAGCTATTAAAAACACGCATTATTATTTGCTTATTCAAGTCCAAAAGTGATTCAGAAACTAAAAGCAATAAATTCTCATGTAGGTATCAAGCCTTCCCAAGTATGTCCTGGGGCAGTAATTTCTGGAGAGGAGGGATAAAAAAAGGAATGTAGAGTGTCTAGCCAAAATTTTGAAATACTCTTTTCAACGAATCCAAAGACTTTTCCAAAACTGAAATCCTCTGCTTTTTCTTATACACATCAGCCTGACCTTCCAGTTCCCTGACCTTGCAGAGGAGACAACAAAGCGCAGGCATGCATGTGAGTCCCCGTGAAATCTGTACCTGAACTCCTGGCCTCTAAGTCAATAGGAGTTTCATCACGGATATCAACAGAACAGGATTTTACCCTGCACTGCAAGTCACCAGAACAGCTTTCTGTGCTTTAAAAACTCTGCGATCTTTCGAAATCTGACAGAATCTGCCAACTTTGAGAAAAAACTGCAAATACCATAGCAAGGCATTTAATGGTAAACACACACTTATAGCATGCTTGCTGAACTGGGTTCTCATTTATTACCCTGGCGTTAAAAGAAAGTGTGAAACAGCATTACATACAAACAGAGTCGACCGACGCTCCAAATTTAGACGTGTGAAGCTTCCAAAATGCCAGGCCCTCTCCTGGAAACTCCAAAAGGCACAAACAGCATTAGTTTGCTGCAAACAGCTTCTGGGCCCTGCTGCTGCTGCTGCTGAGGCAGAACCTGACAGAGGCACGCAATATTAATCTGCCAGCCACAATAAACTCCCAGGCTGAATCCTGCCTCCACTGAGAGCCAGGAGTTCAACTGTGGCATTTTAAAACTCCCACCCAGGCCAGCTCCCAGGCTGGTATCAACTGGCACAGTTGCATCAGCTGCAGTGGAGTAACGCACCACAGATCAGTGAGCTTTTGGGCCCCAAAACAGCCTTGGTTGATTCAACTCAAGTTTGACAGCAGCTTTCTTTCCTGTGCATACCATGCATACCAGTTTACTGGTTGAGAGGATTTTCTCTGAGCATGATAGGCCTCAGTGCATACAGCAGTCTAAACATGCCCCTAATGAGAGAGACAAAAAATTGGGTTTTTACACTGAAGGCAGTGACGAACTACTGTAACATTTAAAACATACAATGAAATAACGTTCCTGTATCCTTTAATTATCTTAACACAACTAAGAGAAACATACAGTTCCAATAATACAGAGTTTAATTTCATTCATTATAAAATTGTAAAATGAAAAAATGTACTACGGTATTTCAAATTCACAGTATCCTTACAAAATGTAGATAGATGCATCATTTTTCAGTTTCAAACTGAACCAGATTTGCTTTAAGAGGGAAACCTCAATCTTCATTTAAAAACTGGCATGCTTGTAGCATTTGTTACACTTCTCTGACATATAATTCAAAATGCATAAACACAAATTATTCTTAAACAAAGAGCCCTTTCAGTTTTCATAAAAATCAAACAATTTTCTTTTAAACAGTATATATGAATTTCTATGCTACTTTCACATTTTTCTCCTTGAGATACTAATGTGAGTTATTATATCCTCAGGAAAAATATGCTTCTGCTGATAAATATTTGATTCGTGGGTTGTTTTTTGTTCTGCAATAGTTTAGATGGCCACATCAAAATTCTGGCTAGTCTTCTAAGACTTATACATTCTTCTTTAAATTCAGTGCATTTGAAAGAGATGAAAAAAGAGCTGATAGTGTCTACTGTTTATCAATCAGCCACTATATTTAGAGTGGATACATGTTTGATTATAGAAAGATTTTTGTAATGAATTTATGTTTTTGTGAAGAGCTACTATTTCAAACACTTTCAGCAATGCTTTGAATTAGAAGATCAAAAAAGCTCTGTTTCTAGGAAGCACTTTGCCTTTGCCTCCTGAAAATTAGTTTAGGTTTGGCTGACAAACTTTTTGTGAGGAGGGAGAAAAATCAGCTTCCCTCCACTCCGTCCTGGGACCTCCAGACCATGAACAAGTGCATTGCCTTCCTGCTCACTGCCACGGGGAGTGCCAGGAACAGCCAGCCTCTACAGGCCTGATAGAAAACAAAAATGAGGAAAAAAACATCTCTCTTCTCACTTCTCATCTTCTCCTTGACTCATTCAGAAGCCCATTTTTATTATGGAGATCTCAAATTACTGAAGAAAGGGAAATAGGGAGAGAAGTGCCAGTCCCGGGAAGGACTCAGCATGCCGCCTCGAGAACCTCAGCGCACACCCGCATGCGTGCCCAGGCCTACGGCCACAGCCGGGCTGATGCTACCAGCCCGCAGTCCAGGCTCTGCTGGAGGCTCGGGTGCAGAAGCCGTTACTGTTAGAGACAGAATGATCTGCTTGAAACAGGGAAAAGGATGCCATTTTGTTGGAGAGTCGAACACCTGACAGTCCAGCAGAGCCATATTTAGGTTGCCTGTGTAACCGTCTGCTATGATGTGCACATTGTTTATGTGATCGTGTACTATCTGTGTTTGCCATCCTATTCAAAGCACAGCTTGGACAGTACCCAGGCTATGAGCTAGCTCTTCAATGTTTTACTCCAGGACTTTCAGCTGGTGGCACTTGTCAGAGTCTGCAGTTAACTAGGATTATTCATTCCTGTGTGATTCTCCATAGAGCTGATCTAGGATCACAACGCCAGTTCTTGCAGCCTCACACCTCGCCTAACCCGTACTGTCTCAGAACGATGAAGAGGCACCCGGTGGGCACTGCCCTTCCTGAGCACCGAGTGGCTCGGGCCTGCCAGGAGCAAGTCAGCAAGCACCGCACGGAGTCAGCCTGGGGCGGAGGTGAAGCAACACCCTGGGGAAAAGCCCGCTCCCCCTGCCACCGCAGCAAGCTTCTCCAGTGAGACTAAGTCACTTACACCAGATGTGCTAGCCGGTGGCCACAGCAGGGGGGTCCCTCATTTTTCTGACTTGATCTGACCTGAAGAAGTGCAGTCACGGAGAGTCGGGGAGGTGCCAGGGTCTCGGAACCGACCACAGCTCTAATCCTGCTTCCCTAGGGATCTGCCACTGCCTCCTCCAGTTTCACACCCACAAAACAGGGAACAACACTGCTCTGCGCAGCCCCACCAGGGGAGGAAAGTCCAGCCATGTTAACAAATGTATATGCCACAGCTGAATGTCAAGAAAAATAAGGGCTTGACATCTATGGCAGCTATAGCATGAGAAAATATTTGATGGTGCAACTAAAGACAGCATCACAGGACTAATTAAGACTGTACAGGCAAACTAAATTTTGACTGCTTCTTTCAGGTGCTTGGCTTTGCTGAAGAGATGACAAATCAAATGGAAGTGCAATTTTCTTTATTTCTTCACCAGGCAATGATGTATTCTTGGAAGCACCTTTTTTTCCCCTCAGCTCTTTTCAGTTGTCTCCTTGAAAAGAGGTGGAGCAACAGTTCTTAGAGAGCTGGCTACTGCTGTGTGTTGCTCTGTGTTTTCAATGGCTGAATCAAATTAAAAGACAGCTAAAAATATATGATGTTCTCCACCAGCTCTGTTTGCCTGTGCAAACATTTACTGCCGTTGCCAGAGAATTGTTATGTAATTCCAAAAAGGCTGAAGAAGATGGATCCAAACAGTCATTCCTGCCTTCAAAGTAGTGTGTGAAAGATGTGGTTTACATTATGGAAAAGTTTATGATTCCCTGGTACAGAAATACCTAACATGCTTGGTTATACAGAAATAACACATTGGGCTCAGCATGAATCAGGGGAAAAGGTGAGACTGCCACTGTCTCCTTTACAGTAAAACAGATTTCAGTCTCCTTGAAGAATCAGCTGTTTTCACACAACAAAAACAAAAGCGTATCTTCAAAGAAAGATTTCCAAAACTGAAGCTGTATTTCATGGCTGGCTTTTACTTCCCTAATCTTCTGCCCAAGTGCTTTTTGCCAGTAAAAAGGGCTAGAGTCAATTTATCGTATTTCTTACTGAAGCCTCAACACCAGGTCACTCCCTCCTTGCCGTCAGTGCCCACGAGCCGCAGCGCTCAGCAGCGTGTGCGCTGCACAATCCCATCCCTCTGCACCCAGCCAGCCCAGGGCTCCTCCACTCTCCCAGCAAAAGGAAAAACTGAGTAGAGCAGCTAGCCCATTGGGACAATAACATCCCAGCTGGAGCCTCTGAGCTGATGCTTTGCTTTCATGACTCTTCTGTGTTTGTATTTTACATAACAACCTAACCTGCCTGTGTCAGTCCCACCAGCTGCTTTCAGTCTCCAAAGCAGAAGAATATCTCTGTGCTATAAACTTCAGGCTTTCCAAACAAAAGCTCATCTGTTGAGCCAAAAGCTTTAGATAGGATCACTGAACACTAGTCTAGGAGACCAACCAGCACAGGGCATGTCTTTCCTATGCCAGCGGACACCTAATGTATTTCTGGTGCTGTCAGAATCAAACCACTTCTTGATATTCCAGGGGGAAAAAAAACTCATCTAAAAGTGAGGGTGAAGCTAATATTTTAAAAGAACCTTTTGAGAACTCTCTAGCCTCCTGGGGGAGCTTGTCAACCTCTCCCATATTAAATAAAAGTCACTTTATTATCCACAGGGGTTTTAAAGAAAAGCTTGAACATATCAAAGCTGCTGGGACTGCGAGCTTCGTAACGTACACAATACATCAACACATACAGACACTAAATCCTTCTCAGCCCAAAGGGAACTAACAGCTCCCTGGAGTAAGCTTTATTCCTAATGTATCTCTCCAATGAACCCCTAATCTCCTCTCTGAATTTGACAGTTGTCCTGCATACACTCAAAACCCCCTGTGTTTAAATCCTTCTATCGTTCTAGCTAAAGGACTTGTTAGATCACTTTTCCTTTAACGTGAAGTCTTTCCTCCAGCACCTTCCTGGCCTGTTATTGATGTGCACGAGAGAGTGGCACCATTTTGCTTTGGCCCTACAGGTTTCAAAGGCTTCCCGGACAGTCAGTAATACCCAGGGACACCTCGCCTGCAGCATGCAGGGAACTGCTGCCTAAACAGGCCTCTCACCGTGGCGCTGAAAGGTGGCATTTAATCCTCAAGCATGGCTGGGGGACTCCGCACAACACCATTCCAACCCAGGGGAGCAGAGTGGCACCACATGGTGGTTTCTACAGCTGCTGCTCCATGGCACAGCTGCTGCATTCAGTGCAAGGAAAAGCTCCATCCCGTGAGCCCTTACGCCCACACTGTGCCACAGCCCAGGTGCAGGGGCTGGGCTCCCTCTGCCACGAGCGCCAGCCAGGGCGGGCACTGCACACCACTGCACCACATGCCTGGGCTCTACTCCCATCGCAGCCCTGTCGGAAGTGACCTGCGCAGGGCAAGGCCAGACTTGACAAACTCCTGCAGCCAGCGGAAGCCCCGCTACCGACCTTCCCGTGTGGATGATTCATTCCCAGCTTTCTGCGCTCAGAGTTGCTTCAACCTGTGACACGATTTCTCACAGCTCAGAGGGACTGCAGCAAACTTTCCGCTTCACTGGGCAGAGTTTGGCCCCTGGTGTTGAATTCACAATGCCAACAGCTATTTTTCACTTCCACTACAGCCTCCAATTTTCCAGGGTTTCTGTGCAGCCTGGCCACTAAATCTCACATGAGACAAGGCACCAAGACAGCTGTGGTCTTACAAAGTCCTTACACAGGTTGACAGAGGGGTAGTTTGGGATAGACTCAGAAATAGCCCCAAGCTCTGGTTGGAAAGTAGGCATGGAGAGCAAAGCAGCATTTTTATACAGTTCTCAACATTCCTCTGCCCTTAAATATGTACCAGTTTTCCATTTTCAAAGAACACCAAAACACCAATGATGGGGGAGGAGGTATTCCCTTCCAAGATCCAGCTATTGCCTCATCAGGTGTTCTTGACAATATTTTTGTTTATTGTTTGAAACTGTTCGATGAAACAGAGTTTCACTAAGATATTGATCTGTCCTGGTGTTAGTAGAGGTGTTTCCTGCTCCTGCACCAGCACTGTAACGTGCCACCCAAAAAGCAGTGCCAGGTCAGTAGGTAGCCTGCGGATGTCTGAGAGCTCTGCATACACCCAGTCTCCGAGGAGGCAGTTCTCACAGTGAAAGTCTTGCTCCACACAGGGAGCATGATGGGTTATTTGCAAACGTTTGGACAGGGGAAGGAGCAGAGTAACTTTTGCAGCACATCTTGTATATTTACATTGTCAATGTACATTAGGTCTACCAGAACTGTCAGTGAAATAAAGGGTACTGTTACTGCCATGCTGATGAACGCTATCTATCCCTGCACAATATTTTTCTAGTGCGGATGTTTTACATGTTGCTCTGTGTTCTTCCTCACACTCCTGCATTGGCAGTGAGGGGAACAGGACCGTGTTCCTCTTTGCCTGTGCTACTTCAACTGCTACAGCATAAAGTGATTTGAAATTATTCACTCTCCAGGACTCCCTCTTAGAAATGTCTAGAGAAGAAGATGAGCAACAACAATTGCCCCAAGACATGATGCTCAAACATTTTGACTGATCTCCCTGCACTGTTTCACCCATTTGTTACCTCTGTCCCACTGGCTCCAGCACAATTTGCAAGAGCTCACTCCTCTGGAAAATCAGGCTATCCATTTTGTGTTCAGAGAGGTAGTATCTCTGTAACTCACTGGACAGGTGCTGAAATGCTCCAGTGAAGAGAGAGAAAGCTTGTAATGTAACTACATCTCACAGAAGGGCTCTAAGGCCAAGGCTGATGCTACACAACTGTGAAATGTCCGTATGGTCAACTGGTGCAGAACCATGTCCAACCACGAGTATGGCTCCAGCACTCGGTGTATAACTATTAGAGATGGTCTAAAAAAGGACTTTTTTTGCAAATGTTTTCACTACTAACACGAACCCTGTCTTTCATCCATTGCATTCACAATCTGAAATGTTTCCAGCCAGCTCTGTTCCCTGTAGCCAACCACACTGTTCTTTGCTACTCAGTACACCCACTTCCCAGCCACTTTACACAGCTGGAGGGGTGTATAAAGGCCTTGTGGTGCAAGAAAATCAGTCCCTCAGGAGGTATTTCTGATACCTGAGTTTATGAAATCTGCCAATTTCAGCTGCAAACAAACCACATTCTAATGCAGATTTACCTGCTGGGGGAGCGCCTGTCAGACCCACAAATCAAGGCTGTGCACTGGGAAGACAGATTTACTGCTGACAGGAAACTCCACCCACTTTGCTCATCCCAGCAGCTCTTACCATGGGCTGAAAATTAATAGGATTTTTAATTGCAGCTGCATTTTTAACCCTTCTTGCCCAAAAGGAAGAGTATGTATGTAATGCTTCCCAAAGGACAATACGATTTCGGGGGGGGGGGGCAGACAAGCTGCAAGTTGTCAGAGGCAGTAAAGGGACTTGTGTCTCCCTACCACCGCCCCATGTCCAGCAGCCCAGCGGCCACTCTGCAAGCACAGGTCAGAGAGCTGACATAGGCAGAGCTGGGCCAGCAAAGCCTGGATTCATCAGGCTCACCAGGCAGGTGCTGTGG
The DNA here is from genome assembly GCF_003343035.1 of Apteryx rowi. Classification (NCBI taxonomy): domain Eukaryota; kingdom Metazoa; phylum Chordata; class Aves; order Apterygiformes; family Apterygidae; genus Apteryx; species Apteryx rowi. The sequence continues at coordinate 16,473 of NW_020447251.1, forward strand.
GACGCCCCTGTCGGTCCTGCTGTCCGTGATTTCTCACACCGCTGTCCTCCATGTGCACAGCCACATCATGCAGTGCATTCACCACTGTAACGTAGGCCAACCCCATCCCATTTGTTTTTAGGGGTGAATCTACCAAACCAGTTTCACATGTGCTTCAGCAGCACTCGGCCATGCCTTCTCTGAGACCTGGTCCAAAACTTCCTGTTACTTGCTAAGAGCAGTCCAAAGAAGAAATAATTCCTGCCCCATACATACTAGCACCTATGGGAAGGCATCTGTTGCCCTTAACGAGCTTAACAGGTACTAATTACCTTCCAGTGTGGGGGGTTTACATTACCAAACTTGTTTTATCCTTACATCACTCTGCTGAAAATGGGGAAGAAGATCAGATGCTGTGAGTGCTTGTGCTTTGCCTGCTCCAAGCTGCGCTGCTCCCGCCCAGGGCTCTCCTGGACAAGGCAGAGCAGCTCGCTCTTGGGAGCCACCACGGCCTTCCCCTCCCAGCAGACTGTCGCTCTCTGCACTTTGCCAGGATCTAGGCTGACATGGACCATTCAGGGAACTAAACATGATACCACGCAGGCAGTAAGGCACCTAACTCTCAAATCACCACTGCCAACCTGCCTATAGGAAAAGAGCACCACTGTGGACTATCATACCTAGACACTATGCCAATTTATATACTTCTAAGAACAACGCATTTCCCTTGGTTTGAGTGGTTCGTCTGAGGATGGCTAAAAACCAGTCTGAGGTTAATGCTGCAAGGGATCTCTCCCCACAGCAGGACAGCTATCACTAGCCGGCAGCCAAGAAGCAGCCAAATGCAACTAAAAGCTGCACCTTCTGACTGATTTTGCAGTTTTCACGGGCAGCCTGGCTCCCAGCCCTCCAAACGAGCCGAGCTGGGAGCTGCGGGCACAGAAGTCTCCTGCCGTGACCGCTAACGTCAGCGTACCTGCGGGCCGCCAAACTTAGTACGGCTCCTGACTGCCTTCACCGCACCGACTGCAACGCGGGCACCGGCCCGGCGCCGCCTGCGCTGTTGGGGTGTAAACACGGCACCGGCCCGCTC
>NW_020447251.1:17719-24070 GCF_003343035.1 Apteryx rowi
CCGCCGGCCAATGAGCGGGAGGGGGCTCCGGCCGGCGGCCAATGGGAGCGCGGCGGCCACGCTGCCCCGCCCCGCCGCCCACCGACCCTATTTAAAGCGCGGCGCGCGGCCGCGCGCTCCTAGAGGCGGCGGCGGAGAAGCGGGGCGGCGGTGGTGGTGGCGGTGCGGCCGCGGCGGCCTGAGCGGACCCTACCGAGCAGAGCGGAGCCACCCGCGGAGAGTGCGGGCCTGGGCCGCCCGCGGCGGCGGCGCCCTCCATGGAGGCTTTCCCCGGCGGCAAGCTGGAGCAGCACCGGCATCTCCCGCCCGGGGAGCGCCTGCCGGGCGCCCGCTACGGCGCCCGCGGCCACAGCGGCTGCGGGAACGTGTTCAACTCCTGGAACGACTACCTGGGGCTGGCCACGCTCATCACCAAGGCCATGGGGCCCGGCAAGGGCTTCGGCGCCGAGCCCCCTTCCGTGGTGGTGGCGGCCGCCGTGCCGCCGCCCGAGGAGGAGGAGGAAGAGGAGGCGGAGGCGGAGGCGGCGGGGTCGTACTTCGAGGGCGCGCTGGACTTGCACGACCTGGAGCTGTGCGAACACCACCACCACCACGGCGAGGGGCTGCTGGAGGAGCGCTTCGCCGACTTCAGCCCCTTCCCCGGTCGCGGCGGCCCCGCCGCCGTGGTCTTCGGCTGCTCGGGCGAGCACCCGGGCCGGGAGGGCTTGCCGCACGCCTGGGGCGGGCTGGTGGTGGCGGGGCGACTGCCGGCGCACCCGCGGGCCGCCGCCCGCCTGCTCAAGCCCGAGCTGCAGGTCTGCGTCTTCTGCCGGAACAACAAGGAGGCCGTGGCCCTCTACACCACGCACATCCTCAAGGGACCCGACGGGCGCGTCCTCTGCCCGGTGCTGCGGCGCTACACCTGTCCCCTCTGCGGCGCCAGCGGGGACAATGCCCACACCATCAAGTACTGCCCCCTCTCCAAAATGCAGGCGGCCAAACAGCTCAAACACGCCCGGACCGCCCTGGGCAAGAAGGTCCGCTAGGCGCGGCCGGGGACGCCGGAGGGGCGAGCGGCCGGACAGCGGTGCCCCGCCGCCCAGGAGACCCCTTCCTGCTCTTTTTTCTTTTTTAAGATTGTCTTAAAAGCGGATTACGTTTTGTTCTTTAACACATTAATATATTAAACGCGGAGACTAGAGTGTGAGAGTCCCCGGGCTGGTGTCTTGCAGCGGATAGCTTCTAGTTGTGCGCTTGGCGTGCAGGGAGCCCAGCGCGGAGCCTAACGCTATGTCATGGTAATTGCGCCGTTTAGATGCACTGTATTTGTTTATTGTATAAATATAGATATATGTTTTTTTAAGAAAACGGGTTTACGACGAGCTCGGGTGGAGGGGGTAAGGGAAGCACTTGACAGTGCGCGGCGGCGGCCGCTGCCCTGGGCGGGTTGGGGGCGGCGGGCCGGGGCTGCCTGGCGCCCGGCCGGGGCCGGCGGGAGGAGGTGGCCCCGGGCGTGCGGCGCGGTGGCGTCGCCCTCTGCTGCCTTCTCGCCCGGCCGCCGCGAGACCGGCGCGCCGTGCTCACCGCCCCGCGCAGCGCAGCCCCGGGTTTCGCTTGCCCCGAAGGGGAAAAGCGGCTGCGGCCGCCCTCGCCCCGAGGCGGCCCCGCTCCGGCCCCCGCTGACTTGTGCTCAGCGCTGCTTTCCTCCGGGTGGTCCCTGCTCTCTTGTTCAGCCTGTTCCAGCAGCGTTTGGACTGCGCGCCAAAGCTGGCGTTTTCCCCGTTAGTAGCAGGGTACTTAATTATGGTATGACACGGTGCGTTTCAGGTCTTAAACTAAACAGCTGAGCGATTTCCTCCACTGAGCTTAAAACCAGGTAGCTGCCCCATGGTTATGCTTGAATTGTTCTGCTAGTGAGTATGGCTGCCTCTGATCTTGCCAAACAGGTATCAGGAACAGGTTCCTGGTGTCTGATACCCAGCTTTAGGGAAGGTCTAAGAGGAAAAAGTGTAGAAGTACTTGTTTGAATATGTAACAGGTTTAGGCAGGGGTGGAAACTGAGCCCTTGCTTACAGAAGGAAGGGCAATAGATATGGCAGAAAGTAAGCTTTAAAGCAGTTTGTGATGGAGAATGAGAAGCTGATGGAAGGCCTTTGAAGGGAAAAGGGACAGGGTCAAAGCAGAAAGTCACTAGCAGAACTGTAGCTAAACAACAAGGGAAGGTTATATTTGTCAAGGCCAGAGAGAATAATATAGCTTTAAGTCATTGTAAGATAGGAGAGATCTACCTATGTCACTAACAAATATCCCTAATGCTACATAGACTGTACAAAATATAAGACTGAAGCTGAAAACCTAGGAAAGAGTTCTGAATCCTAGGTCATGCCAGTTCCTTGACAAGCCAGGCCATGTTGCCTCTAGTTCTCAAGAGACCAGGAATTGTTTTCATTGTGACTAGATGGCAGGACAAGAAGTGGCAGTAGGTTTAGAGTTTGGTTAGAATGAGTCCTCCAGAGCTGAAATGCTGGTATGCAAGTTCTCAGTGCAGAGAGGGTTGCACGGTAGCTGACTACCTAGAGCTGGGATAGAGAAGGGAACCCAGGGTTGCCCTGCCAAATAGTTATCATCAAACAAGGGAGGTGAAGAAAAATTTATGCAAGAACAATTAGGGAATCTCCAGGAAAATGAGAGGGGGGATGGGTGCAGACAGAAAAGAAAAAAGGGAACTAGGGAAGTGAGGTTATTTGCATTTGTGTGGACTCCTTTTGAGAAGCTGCTCAACAGAGAGAATGGGGGGAGGACAGCGGGAAGCAGGRCAGTCAAGAATGGAGTTAAAAGGTGTGCAAAATAGGCTGGAAAGGAAGGCCTAAGATTCATTACTTGTAACTGCTATTGACTGGCACAACTGCAGCTCTGAGGATGGAGAAATTGAATCTATATGGAAGCGTTCTCTTGAATCTTCACCAAACTCATCCCAAGATAGCGTTAAGTCTAATTATCAAATGCAAAGGGACTTGCAATAGATAACACTAGTGGCTACAGCTAACCTTATAGCAGCTACATTTTCCTTATCCTAAAGTTGCATATTGTATTTGTTCTGTAGGGCTTGCATTACAGACTCTTCTAAGCTGCTAAAGTTTAATTAGATATTGTAATGTCTAGTCCACATAGGTTTAATCTGTATCTACCACGAATTAGAATCAAACTTGAATGTAATGCTATGGGAAAGAGTTTTCTTTCATGTTTTTGTTACCTTCTTGTAAAATTTTGAAGTTCAGTGTGTATATTTTAACCCAGATGGCTGTTAATGGAGACAAAAGCAAGAAAGAAACATCCTTGGAAAATACCTTAAAACTTTTCTTAAGGGAAATACTGACAGGGCTGTATTGGAGGTGTTCCTGATGGTGCTTGTGATGTACTTCCTCTCTGGTCTATAAATTAAGCTCCCTTGTTCTAAGACAATGCCTGGAATTCATCAAGACAGCAAAATACCCCCCTGCTTTGAAGGGCACTAACTGTTTTTGGCACCTGCTCCTCCCCTCCACCTGCATAAGAACACTGCTACTGTATCTTAAAAGCTTCTGCTCCTGCATATGACTCCTGACTCTTCTCTTGTTCTACGTGCATACTTACAGGCTTGCGGGGGAAAGGCTGAGAGCTGCCTGTCATAGCCACTACACAATATTAAGCACGTGATCAAAGTATTAACAGGTAAGACAATATAGTATTCACTTCAAAAGACCAATTAGGAAAAAAAAATATTTCAGAGAAGATAATAAGAATCAGAATCAGCAAAAGAGAGTTTAAAAGCAAGATTTTCAAACAAGTCACTTTGCATGATCATTTAACAGTACTGCATTCTTCTGAATGATTTGCCTTTTAAAGCTTTACAAGTCAATGTGATTCATCTTATAAAGACTGAACCTTTAAAGACTGGGGGGGAGGGGCAAAGTGTTGAAGTAAACTTCTAAAGCTACTTCCTGTGCACCAGCCCATTCTTTGTGGCACTAAGTAGGCAGAAACATGCTTGTTCTTAGTCACTCTTAAAAGCCTAATATGATAGATAGTGCTTATAGTTCTATGTAGATTTCTTAAATTACTGGAAACAATTTAAGTTACTAATGAGTAACTTAAGTCCTAGCAGTAACAAATAGTTTAAGCAGAAAGCAGCCCAGGTTGAAAGCTGTTATGTGCTCCACATAAGATGACTAGGAAAAGCAAACCTAATGTTATTTTCATTTGTGCTACAGGCATCTGCAAATCAAAATTACTGGTTTAAATCAAATATCTTATCTTCAAAGAATCATTTCCTTTATTACAGGGAAATATCCCTAGGCATGCAAGTGAGTCTTTTACATGGTGATATTTTGTTAAAAATATAACATCAGAGGAATGAACCAAATATTGGATAGCTATACAACATCCTCAATTAATATTAGTTTTGAGGAAAAAGGAAAGTACTTCTAATTAAAAGCTACTTTCAGATACCTGACTTCAGCTCTTTTGAATTCTCTATGTAAGTCTGTACATGTCCTTAGTGAAAATCCTGTATCAGTGCCATAGAGTTGCCCTCCATCCTACTGTGGACTGATGTGCCTCAGGCAGCAACTTTGCCATGTGACTGAACACTGATGGACACAAAATGTCTTTACTTCCTATAGACATGCCTAGTTGACCCACCAAATTAGTTGTTATATACTGGAAATAGTCTGACAACAGTCATGTAAGGAGGGAGATACTACTGCTAATGTGCCTACCATCTGGACAAAAATGAGGAGAAATTTCTGTTAATCTTCAAATGTGATGAAGAAAGAAATAAATTGTCCCTGTGTCCAATAGTGAAAGAACTAACAAAGCTTAAATTACAACAAGGGAGATTTTGATTAGGCGAAAAGCACTGGAATTTTTTGCAGAATCCTCATCCTACCATAATTAAATCCATTAATAATTCTACTTAAGATCAGACAATGTTTAGAACGTTTTGGTCCTGCCTTGGCAAAACAGGAAGAAATGGATGTTCTTGCTACGCCTCTTGCATGCCCGTTTCCTGCAATTCTGTAACAAACTACATATAATTTTTACAAATTTCTGAATAACAGGTAAATTTTGAATCTTACATTTCACTGACCTAATAATTTTATTTTGTAGGCTTATACAGTTTAACAGTACATTTTTACTACTGTAGGAAAGCTTGTTTAAATGTAATGGCTCCTGTCAGTAACTGCAGCCCATTGATTTTTAAAAGAAAAAAATCAAGATATATTTCATTTAAAGCAAAATAAAAGTTCTGGTACTTTTCCTGTTTGAGATTGCATTCTGGCTGTCCAACAGCCCACTTAGAGCTCCCAAATGTATTTTGATCCCTTTCATGACTGTATTAAGGCTCATGAAGGCAAGGTCATGATTTGTCTTGAACTGTGACTCTGTCCTCAGTTTGGAGCAACGCCACTTCATTCTGATTGCCCTGTTTTTAGTCAGCAATTTTCATAACTTTTTTTTTCCAGAACAAAAGCACTTTAGAGGAAACATAATTAAAATGTCTATATGCAAGCAGCTTACTGAGTTCACCCACCTCCCACAAGAAGACTGACAGGCTTCTTGTAGGCCCTACTTCTGCTGAGCATACTGACAACCCTCAGCCTTTTCCACAAGCCAGGAGGGCAAATCTCTGAGCTTTTTCTGGAGAAGAAAATGGACACATTCATACCTGATAACCCCTACATTGTTTTACTCCTGGAGATGGCTTTAATCAAGCAATATTTGTATCTCTTTAACTAACAGCACCAGCCTTGACTAGTTCTGTGATCTAAACATAGTATTTTACAATTTGTGCTTTATTCTTTTCAGTTTCAATGAAGACTTTAAAGTTAAGTTAAACATTAATCAAACACAGCTTGCTATAGAATTCATTTGACTTCATCAACATTCTCTAAGTATTCAAACATTGTATTAATGTATAATTATGGCAATAGATGGAGGTTTATCTGTTGGAGTTGGTCAGAAATAATTTTTGACCACTGAAGTTAGTATTTTGTCTAAAATGGTGAAACAATAAAATAAACACACTGTCGTGTCTGTAAAGTTCACATCTTCCAGATCTTTTCTCAAGCAGCCTGGTCCTGAGAATCCTACATGTGACAGTCTCAAATATTTTGAGATCTGTGTTGTGACAATCTCAAATATTTTTTAAAATTTAGTAATTTAGATGATGGAACAGTTTTATAATGGTGCTTATCTGGTGCAATGACCATTAATACATTCATCCCTACATAAATATGGTTTTGCTTGGATAAAATTAAAAATACATAACTGGAGGTATAATCACTTTTCACATCTCCCCACTGACTGGAGAAAGTCAAATGTTGCACACAT
>NW_020447251.1:25020-38987 GCF_003343035.1 Apteryx rowi
GAGGGAAACAGGGCTTGTTCAGCCTGGAGAAGGAAAGACTTTTGAGGGAGACCTAACCACAACCTGCCAGTACCTACGGGGAGGTTATCAAGAAGGTAGAGCCAGGCTCTTCATAGTGCTGCTTGGGCAAACAGATGAGACAACAGATAGAAGCTGAAGAGAGAGGGTTTCAAGCTGGATAGAAGGAGAAACCTTTTTCCTTTTGAGGACAGTCAAGCACTGGAACAGATTGCCCAGAGAGGTTGTGCAGTCTCCATCCTCAGAGGTTTTCAAGGCCAGATTGGCTAAAGCCCTGAGTAACATGGTCCAATTTCACATCAGGAGGTTGGACCAGAGATGACCTGAGGCCTCTTCTAACCAGAATTATCCTACGATCCTACCACACACAGTTTAAGGACAGCAACACGTAGCTGAATAGCAGCAGCACCCACATCTAATAAACACTTTCTGTTACTGGATAGATCCCATTCTCTGATTCCATCCTTTACAGGATTGCATGAGGCACATAAACCCCAAATTTGTCTTGCTTAGAAAAACATTAATGTTCTGAAGGAATTCTATGATTCAGAAAGCAAAGAAGTGGACAGGCTCTAAAGCCACAAACATCTCATGCTCAGAAAAGATGACTATGAGAGCAAGAGTTCTTCCTGAGAAGTGACTAGGATCTGGAAAACTCAGGGTAGGGCAAGAAAAGAACAGGAAGAGGAGTATTACAACTTATGTTCACACATGCTAAAATTCAATAAGGTTTCTCAAGAAGAAACTGTCCCCTGTGTTGTCACATTCTCTTTCAACTGGTACAGAAACAGGTAGGCATACAGACAGTTATTAAATTCCTGTTCTGCATTAAAGTACATTTCAGCAAGTTATTAAGAAGTCAAGACGCTATAGAAGCTAATTCCAGAAGTTGTTTATTTATCATTGAAGAAACACACAGCAGCAAGTTCTGTGTTGGCTTCAGTATGACCAGATAGTTAATCATTGTTACTGCATCCCAAAATTGAAGTCAACACAGCCATTACTACAAACCACTTTTTTGGAAAGGGAAAGAATGTACCCTGAAGACAAAGAATTTGGGGGGGGGGGGGGATCAACAATTTCTCCAAAACCACACATTTTAAATATGACAATATTTATAAATCCTTGAAAGGCATGAATTATCCAGTAATGGAAAAAGCAGTTGTGCTGTTGGCAACAGAAAATACATAGCAATATGCTTACCAAAATGCTTGAATCATAAAAGCTTTCAGTTTTGTGGTTGTACACTGCAGCAGTATACATTACTGGAACAATGACTGCAAAATGGCTTCATAGGCATACGTATTCAAGTAAATCTACAGAAAATATCCCAGTGTAACTAATGCTCATAATGTTTATTGTATTTAATTCAAATTTCAACAACTTACTGAATTTAGATAATGATAAAATATGTCTCTCAAAACCACTTGCCCTCAAAAATACCTAAATAAGAGAGGGTTTAATGTCTTTTTTTGGGCTAATTATGGAAATTGATCCAGCTCTGCTTTTCAGTAATTCCACCACTGTGTGAACAGAGGTGTTTTCAAATGCATGTTCTTTGACGATAATACCCCATTCCAAATTAAGAACAACTAAAAATAAGAAGGTCAACTTGTTTTGGTGCAAGATAGTGTATTACTCAAGATAGCTGTTGGGCTTGCTTCTTTTTGTTTTAGCAACAAGTGATCCATGAAATAAGCAATATCTGAAATTTCAAAAACTGGCATTCAATTTCCAAACTTCTGCTGTGAGTTTTGTGCATGATCAATCTATATGAGTAAGTAATTTAGGCTCATGCTTTCATGTTACCTCAAAATATTTGTTAAAGAATTCCAATTGAGAATATTTATAAGCACAAATATAACCTGTGGATTCAATCAAATCAAAGCTAAAACATTGGTTAAACTCTGTTTTGATTTTCACTTAACGTCGTACAGTGGTCCATCCTTCTTCATCTGTCTCATTTTTAGTACGGCGAAGAGACTCACGCTCCTTTTCTGTCTTCCAGGAACCCTTCTCCTTCTCCCCTTCTTTTTCTCGTTCTTTTGATACTGGCGGGGGAGCAGAAGCTGGAGGAGCAGCAGGAGCAGGAGCAGGAGCAGATCGCCGCACTGGTTCACGTTCTTCTCCACGTTCTTCTCTCCTATCATCAGCACGTCGCCATGAGCTTGCTACAAATACAGAAGGACATTAAAAAATGTTTGTCATGTTCAACCTGCAGCTTGCAAGAGTTGAAACAAACATGACCAATACTGAGTCTGATTCAGTAGTTCTCTGTCTTGCTAACAGGTAGTATGAGGATGACAACCAAATGTACAGTTTAATTTTACAGTGAAGTAATGGACAGCAACTTACCCTCAAGCCACTTTTCAGATTCAGCATCGCTGTGAGCAACTGAATAGTGTCATCTTTAAAATACAGTAACTGAAGTAAGAATGTTCTATTGATGTACAGAGTTTTATGATGTAAAATATATTCTTATTTTACGTTAATATCAGAATTATAAAAAGCACAGAATGCATCTCATTAGAAATGACTGAATCCTGAAAATAGAAAAATCCTAACTTTAAACAATTGTGTAAAAAACTTTTTTGGTGTTCAGTGTTTCAAAACACAGCAAATTCCTGTTCAAGCCTTCTAAAATCAAAAGCAAAAATGGCACTAGATTATACAACTCCACTAATAACAGTATTCAGAAACTCTTTACTTATACTAAGAATTTTTCATTTCCATCAAAAGGAGGTTAAGATTTTTACCCTAATTATGTTTGTTATGTAGTTATGAACAAAGCTGTATCAAATACTCCCCCCCCCCAAAAAAATCCAGTCAAACAACAAAACAGTTCTTGATATGTTAAAAAAAAAAAAATCTGCACATTGAGAACCATATTATCATCCAGCTGGAAGTTCTATTCCAGTTTGTTCAATGAGATCACTGCATGACAGCACCCATATTCAGGGAACATTGATACTGAGGGCTGAAACCAAAATGAAATGAGATTCTGAACATGAGAACTCATTAAAATTGGACCATGTGATATCTCAGGCTAAATGCATTTTCTGTGACTGTATTTTTAGAATACAATATTATTAAATGGACATAATTAAAACAGATTATTAATCAAAATCAGTATCATTAATAGTGTGGAATCAATAGGGCCCTATTTGCAAATACTTTCTCAGATTTTTGAGAATGTTAAGAATGAGATAGAAGTGATTTTCTGGGATGTCTATCTTGATACTAAAAAAGAACTAAAAGATGCTAAAGCACAAGAATTTCATTCACCCTGAATATAATGTTACTATGAAAACTGCATACTTAAAATGTTATAGCAGATTTGAGATGCTACTACGATAGTAAAGAGTACAATAAAAAAAGGAAGTTAAAATTCACAGAAAGGTTCTCATTTACACTAAAGCTCTGTGTATTACTTTGCTGGCTGAGAATATAACTTATTCCCACTTTAACACCTATCACTGTCAGAATAACACGAAGGACCTAAAATGAAGGTAAGCATTTAGTAACAAAGAAATAAACATACGTTCTTCACGGTCAGATCTGAGTGGTGGTCCCCTTCTGAGGGGTAGATCTCTGTCATCAATACGTCGCTCTCTCATGTCACGACCACCTCTGTCCCATTCTTCACGACGGCTTGAATCCCTCCAGCTAGAAGTTTCCTCAGCTGGTCCTCTTCTCCAGCCAGCATCATCTCTTTTGCCATTTGAAAAATTAAATAAGTTTAAATGTTAACATTTTACCACTGCTACAGTAAGAAGAGATAGTAATTCAGGACACAGGTATTTTCAGGCCCACTGGGTCTCTGTTTAATATCCTGACATACTTCTAAAACCCTTTCTGTTTTTCTGGACCCTAATATGAAACTCTCTCAACAACAAAAAGATTGAAAGATATTTAAAGGGAGTAAAGCATTCTGGGATACCTTCTGTAAACAGTTAATATTTTCTTAAAAACAAACAACCCCCCCCCCCAAACCCCACAATTCATTTACTGCCTTAAAGAACTGCTCAATTTCATACCAACCAACCACTGTTCCTCTCACTAGGAAACGTCAGGCTATTTTCTTAAACAGCAGAGCAGGTTTTTTTTTTTTTTTAAACAGAAACATTCCACACATATTTAAACAGAAAAGTCAAACCTGGGACGCCTGAAACGATCATCTCTATCGAAATCTCTGTCTCTGTCAAATTCACGGTCTTTTTCGTTTTCATCACGATCTTTATCTCTATCCCATTCACGGTCTCCTGGAGGTCTGGAGTCTCGGGGGGGCCCCCAGCTGTCCTCACGAGCCTTTTCTCGTTCTCTCCACCCCCCTATAAGCAATAAACACAAAGTAATTTGTGACTGAATTCTGATCTCTCTATATAGACAAAGAATCATTTACTTCCCTCACAGAAACTGGTTCTTCTAGTTTTGTACACCTTGAGGATCTTATTCAAGTTTTTCAAAAAACGTGTGCATTTGAATAGAAGCCACATAGACAAAATATTGAAGAAACTGCTTAATATGAAGCATATACCTCATATACAAGGACTCCTTGTAGCAGTTCAGCACAGAGCTGATTACACCCTGCATATTTCAGTCAGAAAATACCATGCTCCTCAAAAGATTTTGTGCAAAATGAGCAAAGGAAGAAATAGAGTAGCTTAGACAGCAGATTCCTCTGTGAAAATCTACAAGTGAGAAGATTTTAGGCAAATAAATTCATAAGAACTTATTGCTTTTTAAAGTACTACTTTAGAATGCAACTATCAGTTACCATCTACTTACACAACACATCCTTCATCCCGTGATAATCTTAATTTACAGATACTTAGGAATAGGAATTCTGTATCATACAGCCTTTTCTTTTTTTTAATAGAGGAGAGGAGAAAGCTATTAGAGTACCAAGATTTACATATTCACTGTCTACTTTTTGCAGCTGATGTGGTAAATGTAAATATGTAAATCTGAACAAAAGAGACAAGGAAAAACATTTAAACATCATCAACAGTTCTGAAAAGAACCGGAAACAGATGTAGTATTCACCATTGACAAGATGTAGGACCACAAATAAACTATATAGGAATAGGATCATAGGACAGTTCATGTTTGAGTTCAAACTCCTGCTCAAAGCAGGACTTTCAAGAAAGGTATACCCCAAAACAATAAAATAGAATGCTAAAAACAAGAATATTTTTCTACACTAAAAAAATGATCAAAAACAGAGCCACTTGAATGACTTATCTAAAATCCTTTTTAGAAGGAGGTTAATTTCAGACGTATTTTTAAAAGTAGAGGGAACAGGGAAAGAAACCAAGGTGTGCCTGTCTAGTAAAAAGATCTCTTTCTCGTCAGGTCATTGAACTTGTATATTTTGTTTTTGTACACCAGATAAGTAAGTTTCCCAGAATTACTATGTGACCTCTAGATATATCTTCTGGGAAACCAATAAACACTGCTGCATTTTTTTTTTTAATTCAGCCAAATGAAAAGGATTAATTATATTATGTAAAGGGTCCACATTAGCCAAATTAATTCAGACATTTTCAGAGAGTTGATCCTCCCATCTCTGGCACCAAGTACATCATAACCATTATCCACTAGGTTAACATGTGCTTTGGAGATAGGACTGTTACTATATTTACCTGGTTTACCAAATGGTCTCCAAGGACCTGGCCTTGAATCATCCCCGCTACGCCATGGTCCCCTGTCATCATCTCTTCTGGAGAGCCTGTCATCATCTGCACTACGCCATGGTCCCCTGTCGTCATCCATCCCACGCCTGGGACCCCTGTCGTCATCCATCCCACGCCTGGGACCCCTGTCGTCATCTGCTGCACGCCAACTGCCCCTGTCATCATCCAGTCCACGCCTGGGTGGTCTATCATCATCCAAAGCTCGCCTGGGTGGCCTGTCGTCATCCAGCCCACGTCTGGGTCCTCTGTCATCATCTGCTGCACGCCAACTGCCCCTGTCATCATCCAAGCCGCGCCTCAGTGGCCTGTCATCATCCAAACCACGTCTGGGTGGCCTGTCATCATCCAAACCACGCCTGGGACCCCTGTCGTCATCAGCAGCTCGCCAGCTTCCTCTATCATCATCCAAACCGCGCCTAGGAGGCCTGTCTTCATCCAAACCACGCCTGGGTGGCCTGTCCTCTTCCCCTTCACGCCTAGGTGGCCTGTCCTCTTCCCCTTCACGCCTAGGTGGCCTGTCTTCAGATGACTCCAAAGAAGGACGTTCCTTTTCTTCAGCAGCACCTCGTCGGGGCAGATCATCCCCTCGTCGGGGCAGATCATCCCCTCGTCGGGGCAGATCATCCCCTCGTCGGGGCAGATCATCCCCTCGTCGAAAAGGTCTTTCATCATCTCTTGCTTCTCCTCTACGCCAATCTCTGTAAAACCATAAGGAATGAGCAAACAGGAGAAACTGACATCCAAGAAAGATTTACATATTGGATCAATGGCATCAAACCCCTCAAGGGTACAATTTCTGAAAGCATCCACTTGATGTGGGGTTGCAAACACATTTACAGAGCTTGCAGTTTTCATACACACATGTTCCAATTGCATTCACTGCTACAGGAAAGTGATAGGTAACCTTTTCTACAGCTTCAGGAAAGACTGAACAGTTTATTATCCCCTTCAAAACCACAGCTGTTGAGTCGTCCCTGGTGGGCCATCTGCTGCAATACAACAGAGAACAGGTTTGGCTACCACACTGAGCCTAATTTGTAAAACTCTAGCTAAGTCTCAAGGAATCTGTATTAAAAAAAACACAACCATCAAGTAAGTATCCTCCTTCTACACCCACATAACAACCCTATAATCTAATCTGTTTCCATATGCTTTGGCACAGTTCCAGCTCAACAGATTGGCAATACTTTCAGTGACAAACATCCACAACTAGATAAGGCAGGACAACTTAGAAAGCTCATGACACAATCCACTACTTCTCCCTACTTGTGCTAACTGACTGCAAATAAAGTTCACCAGGCTCTGGCAGGCTGACAGTGCTTGCAAAGACTCCCCTTACTAAGATATATGTGGGAAGTAAAGAACTGGTGAGAATTTTCCCTGGGGTATCAAGAAAACACTTCATCTTTGAAATACACTTGGTTTTATAACACTGAAAAGATCAGACACTACTGAACATCAGTTAGAGCCTTCTATCCTATCATCTCTCAGGACATACTGTTTAGTTTAATGTCTATAGGTCACTCAGAGACACGTAGTAGACAGCATTCTGCACTCCATTTTCACAATCCCATTGTATGTAGCCAAGACAGAACCATTTTTACATACACATTTGGACCGTAAGCCTTGGCTTTGTCACCAGATTAATTTATTTCATGCAATTAATCTTCCTAGAGCTTCCTCAACAATGAAGAGGAATAAGCAGTAGTACACTACAAAGATGGAAGGTGATATCTGCCTCTGGGAAACAGAAAAAACGTTGTACATTTTTATATTGGGATTGACTTTCTTCTTCTTAAAAAAAATTATTACACCTACCACAGAAAGATTAATAATTTTCCTCTTTTGTTTCTTATCGTGACTATGTTTTTTGCACAGAGAAGGAACGAAACAAATACTTGTAGTCTAGTTATAACTCATAACAAAGCCACTAACTGTCCAAGAGAGGGCCAGTAATATATTTTCTCCTTGCTGGACTCTCATCTTTCTGCAATCTGTTTTTCTTATAACTGGAATCATGGTATGGAAAAGACTGAGAACACTGGAACATGCTGATCACCTGGAATCCATTAAGCCAGGGGAAGGCTGTCTGTATAATACAATTGGTTGTTCCATGATTGTAAGGACCTGTGTACTAATCTGGCACATATGTCATTAACTATCTCATTGCCACAAGAAATTCATGTCTGCAAGACAACTTTTACAGCTTCTCCTCTTGTACTAGCATTCATAAGGTAATTTTAACGCATCTATCCAATAGCTGTATTTATATGTAGATATACACTGCAAATCAAATCTGATGTTCTATCCTCTATATCACTACCTTTAACGCCTGACTCCAAAACAGTTTTCAGAATATTTTATTCAGTTAGTTAAGTTTGCAAGGCTACATCTGTATCCAACATACACTTTCCCTTTACAGCCAAACTGCAGTTAGACTTGGGGCTTCTAAAGAATGCTGAATTACACCCTTCTTATCCAATTATGTCACAACATAACTTTTACTTCGTTATTTTTTAAGTTGGGCAAAAAGAAAATAACTGAACAACATTCAACAGTTTTACTTAAAATTCCAGAGAGGTATTAATTTTGATTCTCCTAAACATTTTGGTAAAAGAGAGATGAAAAGTTTTTATCAAACAAGCTATGCAGTAATCCAAAGTATACCTATTTTTTCCTCCTCAGCAGTCACTCAGCTTAATTTCTACAAAAATTGAACAAGGAATGACTAAGAGAGCAGTTTTGCAGAAAAATTCTAGGCTATAATGATTCAAAAATGAATATGGGTCACCAGTGCCACTCTGTTGTAAAAAAGTGTATCACATTGAAGAATACAGATAGACTCATTAAATGCTTATGTGATATGTAAAGTGCTACTTTTCCACTAAATAGTTAAAGGCTTCTGCTGAGAGTTTCATGCAATTTTGAATTATACAATTCATGAGAAAGTGAATCAGGACCAAGAAGGGCAGTACAGCTTTTAAGGAAAGACTATTTTGTTTACGGAAAGATAAGCCTCTTCAAATATGTTAAAAGAAATTGCTAGAAAGAGAAAGAATAAATTGATCTTTGCTTCCACAGGAGACAGTGCATTGTAATTGATCTGAACTGCTGCACTGGAAATTAAGATTAGACATTTATAAAAACCTATCTAACTGTAAGGCTAATTAACCAATAAAACATACAGCCAGTTGGAACAAGCAATGGAATCTCCATCAGCAGAGGCTTTTAAGAAAACTGGATGGGCATCATCAGAAATATTTTAGGCACAGCTCATCCTGTTGTGGAGCAGAGGGATGGACAAATAGTAAGGCTTTGATTTTTTACAATTGTGTACACAGTCTTCATTATTAGTGAACATATACAAATACCCTAAAAACATAGATGTGAACAAGCTTTTTTTTAAAAAAGTGCAAAGAACCTTCAGAATATTCTTCCTTCAAAAATCCTTCCCTCTCTGTTCCATATAGCCTTTCAGAACTTTGTTTTAGTTTATGGCATATATTTCCTGCTCTGTGAGCCATTCTGGGACTTGAATAGTTTGAGACTCTAAGTTTTTGACTTTACCATTTTTATACATTACCTTCAGTTTTCTAAATGAAAAATCTCAAACAATTTGACCATCCAAGAAGTCTATTTGTCATCCTTCTCCATTCTGTACTTAACCAACTTACTTACTTGCTTTCTTTTTTAATTAAAAATTTCTGCCCCCTCAAACACTGGTGCCAGCTGTGTATCAGCTGCTGAAAGCATCAGCTAGCCTTCACAAACTTAGGCTAAATACAATCAGAACATTATCTGAATGCAATTCCAAGAAAGAATCTCTCATTTTGGGATCCTTACAAAGTAATTTTTTAAATACAAGATAACTTTCAGAAATATAAACGCATGAGATATAATTCAAAATTAGTGCAACTTTAGCAGTAGCAATGAAAAGGGAACCCACACGTTTTGAGCCCAATACAAGTGGTGCTTAGTAACTCAAAAATTACCTTTCCACTGGTGCTCGTCGCCACTCAGATTCTGCCTCACCACCTCTTCTCCAGGAGCTTTCAGATTCCCTATCGCCCCAACGAGATTCCTGTATGTCAAAGCAAATTAGGAGCATCCTCTTTGAATAATTTAAAAAACAGATTTCCAACTAATAATTTATTCATTTAAGAGCATACTATGCTCCAAAAACTCATTTCTTACATTGTAGAGAATACTGAAAGATCAGGAGGTCAAATAAGTTAAATATGGTCTTAAATGATTAATTTTATTGATTCTGGCAGTGCTAAAAAAAATAATAGGGTCCCCTTCATGTCATGCACTGTACTAACAGGGTGGAGTATATGTAAAGTTAAAACACTAGCTTATTACAACTAAGTACATGAACAATATGACAGTGAGCCATATCTACAGCTGTTAGCACAAAAAGATGTTTTAAGTTTTACTTTCCTGCCGTACAGGACAATAGGAATTCAGTCACACAACCCTTCGCTTTTTTAAAAGTGCTTTTTAACCACATCAGACGACACCACTCTGATTAACTTAAGGTCTCTAAAGCAGAGACCATTTTGTTCTGAGTTTATACAGCACTTAACCTGAGACCTCAACACAAAAACAGTTTAGTTATTTGTAATTCACACAAGTTGCTTATATGCAGAGCAAAGCACTAATCAGGAATTTCTTTCACTAAAGGTAAAAATATCTTGCTCCACTACTACATAAAGACAAACCATTTAAACCGTTTTTGACACCGTGGTTTATTCATTAATTCCACCACAGAAAGCAAATTAGGTAAGCAACACAAAATAACTGATTTCACATAATCACATGACCTCTTTAAAAAGGGGTAATCCAGTCGGATCAAAGATATTTAAAACCACTCCTTGAAAACTGTTTGTATTTGTCGAAGTTTACATTTCAGTACAGGGAAATACATAGGTCAAACAGGAACTCGCACATCCTTTATTCTATGAGTTTCTGTTTAAATGTTTGCAGTAATGTTCCTGTAGAAATGATCCCAACAAAAAATGGGACAGAGGGGGGAAGAAAAAAAAAAAAAACACCCACAACTGCAAATGACATTTTTCTAGTGGTACAGATATCTTTTTCAGAACCTGAGTCAACTTTTCCGTACAGGTCAAGTACCCACGGCTAAGAGTGCCCCTTACGTGAAACATACTGGTGATGGTAGTTTACCAGGTAAATAATCACTAAAACCAAAAACTTTTGAAGCGATTTATGCCAACTTCTGATTTATCTTCATAGTGTTATTCAATAAAGCCTGCACTAAAGAAGGATAATGGCTATGGTGGATGAAACTTAAAAATAGTTCTTTTACTAGCAAGCTTTGAAAAAGTGGGAGCTTAAAATGTTTGTAGCACTCAGCTGCATTTCTAAAATCATTAAATATTTAATTTGAAAATAACTTTTTTGTTTCCTGTTGTATTGGGATAGTGATTTTTCCCAATACTCATATTTGCAAGTGGAAGTAGCAAACACCTTGTTTATAATGTTTTATTTATTGAATAAAAATATAGTTTAATATTTTAGAAGAATTATGCTTAGACTGGGATTTTCCTTCAATACATACTCTAATTCCTGACTTTGGGATGAGTCATTACACTCACTTCTAATATAGCTCTCTTATTTGTGTTAAAGAAAATTGCATTCAATGTTCTTTTTAGGCTTTATTCTTTTAGTTTTTAAACCGATTGGAAATCTTGGCAGTTTTCTTGGTTTGCTTTATTTTAAACTGACATAATAATAATAAGCAATAATAAATAAAAATTTCACTGCTAAATCAGCCACTTATGCTACAACTGATTCTACAATACTGTTACTAGTACTTAACTTGAATTTTCAATTACTTATATATCATCCACAGAAACAGGAGCAACAGGAGTCAAAAAGAAAAAAAATCTGCAAATATTTACCTTTCTTGAAAACGGGTCATCCAGACCCCTCCTTTCTTCTTCCCTGCGACGTTCTCTTTCTTCTATCTCCATTTCTCTTTGACGTTTTTTCTTCTCTAGTTCTTCTAGTTTTTTGACACGTTCCTGGTATTCACGCTGCTCCTGCTCGCGTTTCTCTCGCTCAATGCGTTCCTTCTCCTCACGCTCTGCAGAGTTTCAAAAATAAATAAAACATATAACCAATATAATTACACTACCCTTTCACTGTATTCAAAAAAGGGTTACAAACAATCCCTCCCCTTCCACTCCATTAAAAAATAAATAAAAAATCCAAGTAAGCATTTTACAGGTCACATTAAGAGCAGAATCTGTTTTCTGGAAGTATCCTAATTCCAGAGCAATAGGAAAAGAAACCACGATACATTCTATTAACTTGAAATCTTGAACAACTGCTGCTAGATACGGAAGAAAGCAAATATCCCAATCCCTGTAATTCCATGTATAGACCACAGATATGCCAGCTAAAATATCAGTAACTGACTCAAGTATGGTGAAGGAGCCCTTCCTTAGAAAAGGTTTAAAACAAACAAACAAAACAAAAAAACACATTAACCATGTCAGAATTTTGATATTCAGGATTTCTGTTTCTTTTCATTTGTTTTTAATACTGCATGGTTATAAACTCTCATACATAAAACCTTCATCCACCAAATGACAAGCAGGGCAGAAGTTTACCTTAAGGGATGTCTATGAGCTCTTCTCTCTTAAATCCTTGGAACTGGTTACCAGACAAAGCAATTCAACATCACAGAAAGCTGCATAAGTCACAACAATTCTTTGGTTGTCAGTCTAATACCAATGTTCCCTTTTTATTCTGCATGAGATGTGCATAAACAAGTGGCCAGAACTCAAATTAAAAGATTAAAATCAAAGATTCAATTTTTCACTAGTGTCCCTTATCTCTTACTTTATTCATATCTGGAGAAAGGGAAGGGCAGGAAGTATTTGTTTTCATTTTCCACTCCTCCTATAAGCTTTTGCCGCCTTCTCCATGCTGCATGCATATGCATCCAGAACATGCATTAGATAGAATGCAAAGGTACAGCAGCTAATACTGATGAACACAAAGTCTTTACCACTGACTGAAGGCAAACAGATTTCCTCTAATATTGTGAAACAGGGAAACCTGAAGTTAACTGCACCATGTCTGGAATGGGTCAGGGATACAAAAGATACAATAACCATATTCGCAGTTATACCTTTAAGCAGTTGTTCCTCTCGTAATCTTTGCTCTTCCTCTTCCTTTTCTTTGTAATAAGTAATGCGTCTCTCCTCTTTGCGTTGTTTCTTGCGTTCCTCCAAGCGATTACGCCTTTCCTCTGCTAACCTTTCCTGGAACTGTTTGAGTTTATCCTGAAATACAAAGAGTACACATAATGCCATCATAACTTAAATGTTTAAGACCTAAATAGTTACAGATTACTAAATAAAGTTGCAGAGAATCACAAGCTAAGGGCAATATATTAACTTGGCTCTACTAAAGAATGACTGCTTAACATTTAGGTACCATAGCTGTTTAACATTTAGGTAGCTAACCTTTTTCTGCAATACATTTGACATAAGGGAACAAAGATAACCAGTATGCACAATGTTAGTGCTCTATTTGCTTCTTTGGAAAAGCAAATACCTCACCTGGTTACTGACCTCATTAGAATTATATATAGTGCTGCATACAATTACCTAACCTGTTAAAATATTTAAAAAAGAAAAAAACTACTTATTGCAACATAGGCATATAACAAAAGCTACAACAGTCTCAGAAAAATTATTTAAAATGTAGAGCAAGAAGAAAATCAACAGTTCTCTTCCTGCCTTCTTAGTCTAATTGTTATTAAACTTTGTTGACATAAAATGTTACTTCAGGTACCAAATACTTTGACTATCAAAATAATTACCAGATTCAAACAAAAAGATAACAAAACAAAACACACACAGAAGCATTTATTTCCACATATTTCTTGGCTTCAGAATTATTTTTAGTATTATTCCACCAGAGTAAGTCCAAGTTACTCTACAGACAGCTGTTTAGTCACATGCTACGCGATGATCTCTTACTATCAGCGGAACTGTATTAAAGTAAATAATTTAGCTACCTTTTAGACAATTATTTTCCATATAACTTATTTCAGAACTTGAAAAAAATTGTAAATGATAAAATCTAGGAATGGATGCAAGAAGATTTTTTTTTTTCCTGTCAAAGCAGGAAGTAAACAATCTCATAATTCTGAGCCACTGTAGACAATTTTTTTTTTTTTTTTTTTTTTTTTTTTTTTTTTTTTTTTTTTTGTAG
>NW_020447251.1:39021-61490 GCF_003343035.1 Apteryx rowi
ATCCTCACTTTAGAGGAAGAGTTTTATCACAAGACCAGATCTTGTGTACCTCATAAACTGTTCGTCGTGATGCTTTGAGCCTGGCTTCAAATAAATCTCTATCCTCCAACATCCTTGACAGTCTGTTCTTATGCTCAAGGGCTTTCTCACGCTCCAACTGCAAAGTAGTGATCTAAAAATAAATAATATAAATGTATTAAAAGGAAAACCTTACTACATATTTGCATTCAATCCACCTTGGCCGCTACTGAAAGACAAATTATTTTTCCCTCTTTCAGAACCAAGCCAGAAAGACACTGCAGAATGAAACTGCAAAGCTAACACTTCCTTCTTCATACCAACTTTTTCCCACCTCCTCTGAATTGATCTGAAAAAGAGAATTATATACAGTGCAAAACCACTTTTTTTTTTTTTTTAACTCATTACCAGTGGATTTTACTATCTGAATAAAAAATTCTTACCCTTTCTTCTTCTTGTTGCTCCCACAACTCCATATCATGCACTCTTTGTTCCTCATAGGCAGTCTTTATTAACGGAATTTCTTCTAAGCGCTTTGCTCTTTCAAAATAGTCAATCTACATAAAGATAACATAACTTTAGCATGTCGTGTGCAAAGACCAAATCCAGAACGCTCGGTCCTCAACATCTCCCAAAGGAAACCCTGGTATTTGGAGACTTTTCCAATATATCTGATATATCATTGCTACATAAGGTCAGCCATAAGGCTAAGCATCAGCAAATTCCTAGGAGAGAAGGCAAAACCAGAGCAAGCACATATATGACACTCCCCCTAATGCTCTCTCAGCATCAACAATTGTTAGCTCCAGGGATTTCCTGAGCAAGATGAAGTTTTTGTATATTTAGAAGGCATCAATGGATGCCTTTTTTGCTTGCTCCCTGGAACTCGAAGAAGCATTTCAAATACAAAACATACTTTGGCAAGAAATTCTATGGCTCACTGCATGAAAACCTATCTTCTTATTTGTTCTGAACTTGGCTTCTACTCGCTTCATTTGATGTCTCCTAGTTCATTATCCCTTGCAGTCAATACAAGAACAACTGCTATCCACAGCTGCTATGCCAGGTACAATCTCATAGATTTCAGGAAAAAGGATATGATAGCAGTCACTTCCAGACATAGGAGTACTAACTTACTCAGACATTTCTCACACAGAAGCTGAACTATATCATTGATAATTCTTGTTAGCCTTCTCTCAACCTTCCAGTTCAACTGCTCTTTTTTGAGATACAGACACTAGACCTGCACACAATGCTTAAGATGCAGAAGAACCAAGATCTCACTGCTAACTGATAAGGTTAAGTTTGGAGTCCATCATTTTATACTTAAAGCTAAAGATTGGGGATTTTTTTCCCCACTTTTCCCATGTAAAATACTTTACATCTGTCTAAACTGAACATCATGCAAAAACTTTTCTTTTTACCCCATGGCTACTAAGTTTTAAGAACTTTGTAGAAAGCTTCTTGGAACATACAAGTTAATTACACTAATCAGATCACCCTTACTCATGTAAGCTTTTTTGACAGCTTTGAGAAACTCCAAGAGGAAGTCCTGCCTTACATTCCTTTTACAGAAGCTGTGCTGATCATCCCAAGCAGATCATATTTACCCAGGTGTCTATAAATTCTATTCTTTACTTTATTTTCTGCTAGTTTGTCCATCAGGCTTACAGGCCTGCAGCACCACAGATCTTCACTGGAACCTTTTTAAGTAACTGGCTTCACGCTTGTCACCTTCTAGTATCAAATCAGTTTAAGTGAGCTGAATTACCAACAGTATCTTACAATCTCTGTTTCATTTTTGAGTACACTTGGAAGTCCTGGGTGAGTATCACCTTGTCCTTGTCATATATTTCTATTTACTCTGGCAATCTGTTCTTTATACTTTTACGGTCACCCAAGTTTCAGACAAATGATCTTCTGCCACCAAGAAGGTTTCTAGCAAAGGAAGTTCCTCTGTTTCAGGAGGACTAATGCAATTAATTTATTTAGCTTCTCTGTAACAGCCTCACCATCTCTAAAGATTTCACCTTCTCTGAACACTCCCCAAATACAAGTCTTCAAAACTGAAACTCAGTTCATATACAGCTTAAGGGTCTAGTCTCAAACCAATTGCATTAACTAGAATAGATTTGTGCACTGATACTAGTAACTTGGTTGGCTTGTTATACATGTAGTGCCTCTTTTTACATTCACAAGGGCAAAACAAATTGGTAACATTTTCAACACCAACATAATATATGCCAATACAACCATTCATTATGAAGTTTTGTGTAGACAAGTTTTTTTATTCTTACTACTTTGTACCTTTTTCTCCTGATTCTTCAGACGTTCCTGGAGTTCCTTCTTCTCTTTCTCCAGCTGTTCAACTTGTTTAGCCATAATAAAGTCAGGATCCAACTCTTCAAGATCCTAGAACCAAGTGATCAATGCAAAATAAAGCAAACATTTTGTCACGATTGTGGTTTCCACTGTTCATTTAAGCTTCTCTGCAGTTCTCAATTTTTAAACTAATTTGCTTTAGAAACATTCTCAGTTTCTTTTACTCTCCTTTGGGTAATTTGTATTTTATTTTTAAAGCTCTCTAAAGGATTTATATCCCAATTTTAAATTGAGACACAATCCAGATACCCACAAATGGGATCTGAATGTCTGTTTCATATTTTAAATATTGTATAAGCAATAAGGAAAAAAACAAAAAACCAAAAACACACATCTGTGAGCCTCTTCTCAAAACAGCTGGACTTCATTCCTCCAGGTAAAATAGGTCCTATCCAAACTCAAGTCTCAAAGTTTACTCACGTTGTTGAGCAAATTAAATATTAAGTGTCAAATTGGCAGTCTCATTTTTGAGAGAGACTGTTCATAAAACCGGTTACAGTATAAAACTAGTAGAGAACATGAAATTCAGGCAGCCTAGCAGTGTAACAGCACAACACAAAAAATAACTTAGTACTTCAATAATAAGTTATGTACCTCAATATCAATATCTTTAAATGCTTTGGCTCCCAGTTCAGTCTTCTTAATCTGCTCCAAGCGCTCACGAACTGTCTTCTTTTTGATTTGTTCATGCTCTTGCAGGATACGCTCCTTCTCCCTTTCCTTTGCTTCCTGGCGCAGTCTCTCTTCTTCAGCTTTCCGAACTTTTTGTAATTCTGCTTCACGCTGTTCCAGTTCTTCTTTTTCACGCTGAATGTTTAAACTTTCAAGGCGCTCTTTTCTTTCCTCTATAGTTTGACGACGTGCAAGAATACGCTGATGCTCCTTCCTTGAATTTTTTAAGAAGGCAGTGACTGCCAGCTGATGCTGTTCTTCCTTCTCTTGCTGAATTGATATTAACGATAAGACAATGACATATGTGGCATCTCTTTAAAAAGGCACAACGAATAGCAAATACTTCTCGAAGAAAACTCAATTATTTTCATTCCCCAAACTTGACAACTGCATGAAAACACAACTGTAATTGCAAATCTAATCACTCATCCAAGTGGCATGCAGAGCAGTCAACTCAACAGAACCACGTGTACATGGAGCTGAAAGTTGCCTGCATCAGACAATGTTCTGCAACATAACTATCTTAGGTATGATACTTTCACACTCTGTCCAAAAACATTGCATATGCATATGTCTGTGATATTTAAGACTGCATTAGTGAAGGAGGGGGAACACAATGCTTATGTTGTTTGCCTCTGCATGTTTTGGCAAGCATAGCACTACCTGTGTTGTATTTCACCAGAGATCCCTTGTTTTTGATGTTGGGGGGGGGGGGTGTACACACTAACAGAAGAGGAAAATATCTTAACTGACACAAAGCGCTATCTGTGAGATAACAAAAGCACTGATTCAACAGTTTAGTATGAACACTATAAAAATCATTTAATTTATAAGTATTAGCTTGCATATAGAATATTCTTTAAACATTCTTCCCACCATTCTCCTCCAGAATACCTACAGTTCTTTGCAGAGATTCATGCTCTACACATGAAAAGGTGCAATTGTGCCAGCTCAGTGAGCTGCCTATTTTAATCAACTCCAGCAAGCAGCAAAGCATTGCAGCCCAGTCAGTTCACTGCATTCAGTTGTGCTGCTCTTGAAATCTGACCTAGCTCAGAGGTATTTTTAGTAACCTGCCACTTCTAGGACATTAAACAAAAACACTGAAACATCCATAATTTGTTGCAGACCTGCAAGCACTTGAGGTAAACGAAGGTGCCAAAATGCCAGAAATACAAAAATAAAAAGCTTAAGAAAGATTGACACATGCAAGACTGGAAATTTCAATTCAGGCCTCTCATGTACATTTTGAGAAGGTTCTAGTTATGACCAGACACTAACAAGCTGGGTGTATTTATGAATGTTTTGGTCTTCTTCACAAGCACAAATAGCTAACTACTGCTAGGCAGAATAAAATAAAATGAAAAGATGCATCTAATCTGAGAAAAAGCATTCCTTAAAACAAACTTTGTTATAAATTATCAAGTTCCTAGCTTATGTTTCTACTTAATCCAAAAGTATATAAACACAGCTCATCATTACTGCCAAATTATATCAGAATGAGTTACCATAAAAAAGGAAAAGGAGCAATACACTTCATAAAACAAACAAAGGTACATAAGCACTAACCTCTACCTTGTCAAATCTTTAAAATGCCTTATTATATTAATCATTAGGTAGCTTGATGTCTTTAGTATGCCAAGGAAAGCTAAATGAAGTAACTTTAGTGTAATATTCAAGTATGATCTCACAACTTCAAAACAAGTTTATCCTGTTAATCCAGAAAATCTGGATCTATTAGAAGAGCTGAACATATAACAGACGCAGAAGAATGCTCTGTCATTAGTAAATACATTAATGCTACACTACATTTGTATAATTGATCGTTGAGGTGTTAATATATTTCCTCTGAAGGGAGTAGACAACAGTAACAATACTGATTTCCACTGCACTGAAAGCAGATTACTTGAATGAACAGTTGTTCAGACAAGCAAAAGACTAAAAGACAACAAACGTACATCACACCACGTACTTCAGGGAATGTCAGAATTTGTCAACAATTTCAGAAGACTTTAAAAAAAATATACTTACCAGTAAGTGAGGAGGTTTAATGACTGCAAGAGCCTTTGCCAGAGCTGAGGACATAGCAGTCAACTGGTTTCTAATTTGCTCAGAGGGCATGCTTTGTAGTTGGGGGCCTAGTGGAGCATCTTCTCTAGTGCTGTAATTCAAATCTGAACCAAAACTCAGTGTTCGAGAAGTATGATCAAGGCGAACCTTTGCAAAGTGAAAAGGGGGAAAATGGTTATAAACTTACTACTTTTAAATAATTTCTCTGTTGCTCTGCCAATGATAAACATCAGTCAACTAGAGTTCTCTCTCAACTTTTCCCCATTTGTATGTACTTACTGAGTAGTAAGACAAAACAAAATTCTCTCCTTCCTTCTCTTGTATGCAAGATTAGCATACATAATTCTTCTAATCACTGTGTCAAGAGTGTTGTTTTGAGGGTGGTTTTTGTAATTGCTTGAAACCAGAAGTCAGTTTTCAGTTATGAAAGTATATCTATCTAGGAGTTTTACCAGTTCAACCCCAAATCAACCTTAAAATAAGCTAAAAGTGATGCAACTATAATGTGTTCACCAGCTCTAAGCAGGAATTACGTCCAAAAAACGTTCTTAACTATACCAGACTAGTAGAGATGACAAATTAACAGAAGAAAAATATCACTGTGAATAAACAATGTTTAATCTCCACAGGAAAAAAAGGGTTTATAAAAAGAAATATACGTATCACTGGAAAAGGCTGAGTTTTCAATAATTCTATGAAATGAACACTGCAGGATGAATCCTTCTTGCCTCTTCCTCCACGTTAGCAATACACGAAACAAGAATCCTGCCCCTAATGCTGCCAATTTCAACAGGTCTAAAGTATCAGCTGAAGCTATGTTAACCTAAATGAATCAGCTCAGCTTTATCTAAAAAGTAAATGGATAATTATTAAGCAATCTGAACTAAAAGTTATTCATATCTCATCAATACCTTAAACATTTCATTACAGGTCATTCGATACAGACAGCTTTAGCCATAATGGTATCTTCAATAGCAGCTGAAAAGTCTCGGTCATTGGTGTTTTATTTCAGTTATTTGGTTAGACAAAAAAAACCCCAACATTCGGGACTGCCAGCTCTTCAGTCTTGCACAACTGATCTAATTCTGCATATTCAGACATTCACATTCAAATGTTCTTATTTGTCAGACTTGTTTCAGGAGTTTCTGGACTAAATGATTGGAGCCCACAGGACAAGTTTCACCAAATTTCATTTCAACTTCTACTCTGCACTTATACTACACTTATAATAATTTTTGCACTGCACTTATATGTAATCACTGTGCTTATATTCATATCGCACTTATATTAATTGTTGTTCACCTAAATCAGAAAACCACACCAGATTTAACAACTAGGAGTTAATTACATGCATTGCCACTTGCATCTTTTTATTCTAGTTTATCTCCTCCTTCTTCAGGACCAGTTATCTTCACTGGGTTCAATGTCAAACCAGTTAAGTTTTCATCCAATGTGACAGAATTCACACATCATTTCACAGAAGTCTTTTTGTAGTGCTTACTTGTAAGTCACAATGTCTGGCTGCATCTACAATAGCACGTTCCAACTGGAAGGCATCAACAAAAGGAACCAGGTTAACCAGACGAGAAAATTCAATGCTTTGATAAATCTGGGCCACCTGTATGTGAAAAGGAGCATTAGGTATTTTTCCACTCATTAGAAAGAGATCAGAAATACAAGTCGTTAAAGGCACTATAAAGCTAATTTGCTAAACTGTCAATAAATGATGCATACATATTAATAAAGCTACAAATACTCCTTCAGCATTTTACTTCCGTATTGTATTCAAACTTAACCTAAGATTAAATATTATTCCTGAATGGGTTCTTTGTATGAAGGAGACTGGCAGCAGTAACTACATACAGCTATGCTGCTAATTAGCCTTCAACTATTTCTTTAGCACATCAGAAATAACACTGCTCATCACTCGTAATGAAAGCAGGTCAATGAAATGTGCATTTTGTAAGACAGCTAATAAAAAAAAAAAAGCTCAAGAAAATCCTACCCAAAACTTACTCCAAATAAAGTTTTAAGAAACAATAAATTACTTTAAACAAGATTTCACAGACCTATAATGAAAAAAATCTAAGCAACTGTATGCAACCACTATTAAAATTAAGCATGGTTGCTATGGCTGTGTCTTCACAATGTAGAAACCTGAGGGTGTAAGATACACATTGGAAAAAATATTTCAAAGTCAGAATGGTCTGCTATTTGATGGAATAATTTACTTCAACATCAACGTTTCCAGCTTAGGATTTTTCCAAAGCATTTTCTAACTTACATATACTTATGAATGTACATCTTCCTTATTCATACCTGCTGCAGAAGTCGAAGAATGGTATTGTTTTGCAGGTGAGGAACATAGAGTTGCAGTTCAGGCTCCTTTTCAGCTTGATCTTTCACCCAGTTCAGAACCTATCACAATTCTTAGAAGTTATTCTATCTGCATTGATCCTAGAAAACTTCAACTTTTAAGCAGGAAGCATGGTTCTTGCACACTTCCGTTTTACAATTCACGAAACAACAGCACTTCTCTCCAGATGCCAGGTTATTTTACTGAGGTAAATCTTTTGATTGGAACACTTGCTTCTAATGAATAGCTAACATTTTTTGTATGAAGGTGACTGATAGCACTGGCAACAGTAAACACACTGCTAATTTACCTTCAAGTTCTTAGCCCCTCAAACGTATTTGTTCCCACAAAGGAAAAGAGTATGATGTGACTGATCAACTGCAGAATATACATTAATATAATCAAAAAGATCTCACATTATTTTACCTCCAAGATTCTACATTTCAAAAGTAAAATCAGACTACGGTCGATTTTTCCATTTCCCACACAATTTATTCACGAACAAAAGTTTTTTCTCATTCCTACATCATTAAACAAAATTCAACTCATTATCATTTCCACCCACAATAACTTCTGAGAAGTTCCCAAAACTCTGCATCTTTATGGATGCCCTCTGTATAGTACCTCAGAGACCTAGATAAACTTTCATTTCATTTTAATAATCTGGTATGCTATCTATATCATCTGCTACGTATGTGTATTTGTAAAGGAATCTGGCCAAATAAAGGTCACTATTAAAAATTTGGGGGGGGCGGGGGGGGGAAGACATGGACAACTAGCTGGTATTTACCACCATCAAATAGTACACTAGTAGTCCAGACCAATGATTATATATGCAGAGCTACAAAACTTACCTTGCTGACACGACTACATAACTTTAGCGGGTGAAAGTCTACTTCAAGCCAATTGTAAAGTTCTTTCACTTCTGGAACAACATACTGCACTACATTGAACCTTACCTACAGTCAACAAAAAAACAAAGAGGTCAAAATAAATACAACATTATAAAATTCTTAAAGTATAGTTATTTGTTATTCAAGAAGTTAAATAGGCACATGTACCTTTTGATACAAGACACTTTTTTTGTTAAAATACAAAACATTCGTAATTGCACTGACAATAACTACACTACACCATTTAACTGTTTCCATTTACAAATGGAAAAGTAGACAAAAAACACCCAAACAAGAAAATATTGACTAGCGTACCATCCTCAACTTATTACACATTTCTAAAACGCAAATGAAGACCTACAGTCCTACTGCCCATACATGTAGGCCTACATCTGAACTAAAACAAATATCTCAGTTCACAAGTAAACTAAAGTTTTAAACTGTTTTTAAGACAAACTGGAGAACTGCCAGAAGGTCAATTAACACAAACTATAAAGTGAACTACAAATGTAAGTTTTAGGCATGCATACATCTGGAAGGGTCTGAAGACAGATACATCTAACATTCCTTCAAGTTAAGCCAAAGGAATTTTTCATAACTACTTAAGTCCTTCCTGTCCAATACTTGACATCTGACTTATTCTTATCCAAAAGATACTTAAAACCAAAAAAAAAAAGAGAAAAAATTTGTGTTCAATTAATTACACCTCCCCTTAGTGTAGGAAAAAACAAAGTTCTAGCTCAAA
Source organism: Apteryx rowi (assembly GCF_003343035.1). Classification (NCBI taxonomy): domain Eukaryota; kingdom Metazoa; phylum Chordata; class Aves; order Apterygiformes; family Apterygidae; genus Apteryx; species Apteryx rowi. The sequence continues at coordinate 48,158 of NW_020447251.1, forward strand.
ACTTTTTCCAGAGCCCCTCTAAAAGTTTCAAAACAAGAGGTCTGTTTTTTTGGTTAATATGACGGACAATACTGAACGTTAACCTTTACTTCACACAAAGATTCAGGCCTCCCTTTATTGCTACTCTTATCAAACAGTTCTTCTCATGGATCTGAAATTTTAACACTATACCATAAGTCATATAATTAATCATAAGGCTGTTTTTATTTTGAAACTGATGCCTCATACCTAAGTGCAGTGCTTCTAGAAGGAAAACAGATTCAGTGTTCAAAAGCTTCTCACACAAGCATCACTACCTACCATATCATTAATAAGACTGCCACGTGTAGGTGGGGCCTGAAGACCCAACAGGGTTGCCAGACGCCGCTGTTTTTCAACAATAATGCCATCCATGTCCAGAAGGCGAGCAATATCAGTTCGCTCAGGAGTTATAGGAATCGACAGAGTGGCCAAAAGGACTCGAGTGGACATCCTGTTGACAAAGTATAACCACAAAAGATGAAATGCATGAGAACAGTAATTACTTCTTTTTCATATACAAACCAATTCAAGAATAGGGAATGATTAGAATTGATGCTGAAAAACCGTGTAAAAATACCAGCAATAATAGAAAAGATGGCATCTGTGCAGTAAGAGTACAGCATGCAGTGCTCTTCAGCACTCAGAAAAGAGATTTTGATAACGTGTTTTTATTACTTATGTGTGTATACATGTGTACGCATGTGTACAATGTGTAGAATAAGAAATCTAAGACTTCTCTGTCATAATATGCCATAATATCAAGATATTATGAAATAATTAAAATAATAGAAAGTAGAGATTTTTCAGATTTAACTGCAAATCCATAAAAATCATTTTGATTGAATTGATTTTTAAACATTACTGAAAAAGTTGGATGTACTTTTTGATGTTACAGTGCAAATGATTTTTCTTAAGAACTTAAGAACACACTCCTGTATATATTAACTTTCAGGACAAGTTTACACTAGCCATATCGCAAAGAAAACAAAAACACAGATACTTATTAATTTGCTTCGATTCCCAGACAGTGACAGAAAAGGAAGTTTAACTCAGGTGATCCTGACGTTTGCTTTACCTACACTGTAGCTCTGTAAAATATCCTTCTTGCTCTAGATTTCTTTTAGGGACAATCAGTACTGGCCCCTTTAAGCAAAGCTGCTCATACCCAAGCATATGCCATCCACTTCTTCTGGGGTACAATTTAATTTATTTTTGAACTTAAGAGGTTAAAAATAGATTCTATGATCACATTAACTATCCTCACCTCTGCATCTCCTCTTGTGTGAGATTCTTCCGCATTTCTCTTGATAAGTGATAAAGTCGGTGAAGTGTGGATGCATGAAAAAGAGCGTTTCCTGATTTCCAGAAAACAGTTGAAACTTTGTGATAATAATTTGCCATCAGCTGTGGTTTGGGTGGTTTCTTCGACAGTGCGAATAACCCATGAATATCCTCCACTGCTTTGAAAGCTTCCTAAAGAAAGAAACAAATACACTACTTCAAGGAAGTTATTTGCAACTGCCAAAAAAGTGAAAAATATGCATTCACTGAAGGCTTTTATAAGACTGTAATACAGGCTCTGAAAGCTGTGAACTTCAGCTTTGCCAGCTACATGAAATCAAGTATTTCCTACCCAATAAAGAAATTATTTGCCCCAGAGAAATCTGTTAACTCCACCTGCTACAATTTGTTAGTTAAAGATTATTTAATTTGGATAATTTTCTGAAAATTGGTTTCTTTCAGATTTTTAAGCTAAAAAACAAGAAAACCCTCAGAATATCAGAATATCAGAAATTTTCAGACCAACTCTGCTATTTGCTCTTTTCATCATTTTCCATATAAAGCATGTTTGTGACCAAAAATGGGTATAGTTCCCCTAAAAATATATATAATCACCTTAGAAATGCCTTACATGTAATTACTTACACATCTAAAAAGGAAATAATGTAACAGAGAAAGTTTTCCAGATGCACAAAAACTAAAAATCATGTCTTAGGATTTTTAACTAATTTGACATTAGAAAGGTTGCAAAAGAAAAGCATGTCTTGGAAAAGTTTCCTTTGATCGCGCTCTCATTGGGCAGACACTAGCATACTTCAAATAGCAGTGCTGGGGCCCCAGCCTGACAGACGTTAGTGTTTACCAGCTACTTCCCAGTGACCTAGTTCACGGGAATGCAAAATGTCAGAAGAGAAGACATCATAATCAACTTTCATTTTCACGGCTTGAACAGACTTCAACCACTTCACTATTAAATACTACCAGCAGAAGCTTGCTTTGAAATGCTATGTGAAAACAGAAATTCCAGGAACATCAGACTTTAAATATTCAATATGCATGTAGTATCACAGTCTAAAAATATAAACTTTATTCTTCAGCTATTATCCTGTCTTTATTATGGCATATATAGCATGAAACACAACCTGAGTGGAACAGATTCTGGAAAAGCTGAAGATTACACTGTGATTACAGGAGTCCTGCTGCATACCTGCCACAGTTCCATGCTAATAGCACTGTCAAGCTGCACAAGCCTGGTCTCCAAGTGCATCGACTGACTATCGGGATTGTTGAGGTTGATTGCCGTGCTTTGGTTATGATGACGCTGGATCTGCCCCAAATGCATTCTCAGGTTATCACAGAGTTTACGGAACTCAGCCTTACGCGTGTACTGCAGGCAGAACTTAAAAGCTGCAAAAATGAACAATATAAATTAGTAATGCTAACCAATGCTGATTTCACTGTAATCCTAAATGACATTCAAATACGAAAATTAATATGTTTGAAGAATCTTAATTTATAGTCCAAAGACATATAAAACAAGACATACTCTAACTCTCATGTAACTCTCATTGTCTCAGTAAGTGAAAATGCAGAGCACTACCATCCTGACCTCAAAAAATTGAGATGCTTCTACATAATTAAGCCCAAGGCATAGATACTTTGCATCTCTTTAAAATGCTCTAATTTAAGCAGGGTTTCTTGTTTTTATTTTGAACTTAGTGCAAATAAAATTCTGTGGCTGGCAGGAATTAAGGCTTTGGATTTGTAGAATGTGGGGAAAAAATCTCAAGCCTTTTAAATATGGTAAGCTAAATGAAGCTTTCAAAAGAATGGAGATGACACAGGAAAAAAAAAAGTTGTCTTTGATCCCATAATTTCTCCGTCAAAAATCTGCTTCCACTGGGCCACTGCCACTCTAAATTCTAAAGTTTCTCTACCAGTAACTGGTAAAAGAGAAACTCTTGACACTGCAGCACAAAGACTTAAACATAATAAGGCACCTAGAACTCATCTGACTGTCACCTTTCCTAATGTACTTGCACAATTTGAGTCCAGTTAAAAATGTAACAGCTTCTTTTTCAAAAATAGAGCCCTAAGCCATACACATAAAGGAAAAATTTTTTCCACTTTTTTTTTTTTGATAAAAGACCATTTCCTATCACCTTCCAAATAATATTTTCCTAAGTTATTTCTGTGTCAAAATGTATAGCTTATGGTAATTTTAGAGTACCCTTTAATGTATGCTACTTCCTGAATTTAGTTGACACAACATACATCAATGGAAAGCACATTTGCCATTCCAGCTAACAAAGCGAAAAACGAGCCTAATTTTGATCACTAAGTAACAGAAAACAGAGACACAGCACTACTAATTCTTAGTGTCAGTATAGCCAGGAAAAAATAACTTTTTCCTTGAATGTTTTGTTACAAGAAAAGATTGAGAACCCCACTAATTTTAAGGAATCTTTGTAATTTTAAGAATACTATGTGCATACATACATACATTTAAGAAATTAACATATTTTCAACTCTGAAGCAATATCCAAATAAAAATAACTTGTAATTTTGTAGTTTTACAATATGTAACATTGGAGTCTTAAATCTCATTATACTTTTGTTTCCACCTTTTCAACTTACCTTGCTGTGCAATATCATGGTACAGACGTTCCACTCTAGAATTATTTCGGAGAAGATCCAAACATTGTCTATATGATTCCCACAGAAATTTAACCCAAGGTGTCAAAAGCAGTCGGTCAGTACGATCCTGAGTGTCTTCCCCACTTACAGCACTCAAAAGAACACTACAATCGAGAGGGGTGGGGGGATTAAAAAAAGAATTATTTTATTCCCCAGAATTCCTGTTTTTCAGGATCTAAGATGAGAGCAGAGGAATCTGAATGTCTCATAAGAAATCTATTGCTAATTTTCAAATTGCTCCCTCAGATTTTTCCTTTAAAGGATGCAAGGTTATCTTTGCTTGTTTGCTAATTTCAAACTTAGGCCCCTGCATACATGACTGACACATATATGCTCCAGAGATAACAGAGGCCTCGGGGTTTGCATGTCCTTCACATGAGTAAGCCAAAGGAAACTAATTCTGGGATTCTCACCTTCCCTCTTCTACCAGGCAGCAGCTGACTGTGCTTCTGTTAGATTCAAATACCATTATCTGCTCGGATACTTCCCTGCTTGCTGAAACTTCCTTCTTCAGTCACCCGCAGTGCTACCAGAGGGAGCTCACTTGAACTTGTTGACATATGACACAGCAGAAATCAGATATTCCATTGCCTTATGATTTGCATTTCCTCCAAAAAAAGACCCCTGTATTATCACATATAAACAGTTCAACACACTCTCTACCTTTTATTTCTAACCTTAACTCAGTTCACCTTTTTCTGTTTTTAATTTTGTCAGCAAGCAAACTGTAGGCCAATCAAGGATAACTTTACACCCCAGTACTATTCTAACAAAATTCAAGCGTGACTTTACCTACCTACACACTTTGGCAAAAGTATCACTTTGTCTGCTTAATCACCCATCCTGTGATACTTAACAGGATCCTATATAATTGAGCGTACCTTATTATAAATTATGCTAAACGTCAATTTCTCTCACTGCTCAACCAACAAAAATCCCTCCAGCCATCACCTCAACATACTATTTTCCCCAAATGCTTACACACTGGTAACAAGAACACATTCACATTAAAAGTATGAAATCCTTTTAAAATTCTGACATGAAAAATGGACTGCTAAAGGTGTCAGAAGTAAGATCTGACAATTCTGCTTTTAGTGGCCCCTCGTTCTACGTTCCATCGTTCACAAAAAATAAAGGACTGGAAGGGATTCCTGAGACACTAAGACAAATTCCACTGCTATCGCCAACATTATCCCTTACACTATGTAGTCCTGTGTCTCCCCACTCCTGCCAATGATAAACTTAAAGAAGCATCTTACCTTCTCTCAGCTTTCATTTTTAAAATCCTTTCTGGATTCAGCTTCTAATATAAACTGTCAATTCTTGTAACTCTCCAGCTACCTTTTCCTACATTGCTTCCAGTTCTAGTTCAACTTTCTTGAGTGTTAATATTACATGCAATACTAAAGATGAAATTTCAGCAGTGCCTTCCTCAACAAATCAAGCAGAGAATACAGAGAAAAAGAATAACAGGAAGTCTAGAAAACATGACCTAAGAAACACTGAAAACTCAGATTGTTCAGCTGAAAAAGTGTGACTGAGACATTTTTTAGTCCTCAGATACATAAAATAGCAACAAGGAAAGAGTCAGTCAGTCTTCAATGTCTAGGTATTGATGGGATTCCTCTGTAACAGAGAATATTTCAATTAGACATAGGCAATAACTTTTTATTGTTAAGGACAATAAAATATCAAAATATGGATTGGTAAGGGAGGTTGAGGAATTGCTATTATTGAAGAATTTAAAAGAGCAGGTTAGACAAGTGTCTGTCAAGAAGATTTTAAATTACAATTTATCATGACTCAGTGTAGATGGAAAGATTCAGTAGCCTCTTCAGGTCCTATTTTATGATTAGTTTATTTAGATCTTGGTCTTCACCAGAGTAGAGCACCTGAAACATGTTAGTATTGAAACTGCTTTTTCATTGCCACATGGCTTTGTAATCCTGAAACAACCACTAAAGACACAATTGTAACCTTTTCATTTTTTGCAACCAATGAGCACCCAGCTTATACAGGACAGCCTTGCAGTTAACATTTAATCCATGGACTTCTACTCCATATCTTTGTGAATTGTATTTGACTACTAAAACTCCACTCCTCATGGTCACCTACGCAAGACAAAAATGTCCTCCACAGTGACAGTTTCTTCCAATTTTGTATCTTCAGCAAACTTCTCTAGTTTCTATGCCAGGATTTTCCTTGAAAGAATTCACAGTAACACCCCTCCTGCTTCATCTCTCCTTTTATCATTGCATGCTGTCAGCTTCTCATTACGCAACATCTTAGTCACTTCCAACTCAACTGAAAACATCCCTTCTGGCATGGCTTTATTTTTTCCTCAGGCTAGATCTCCAGCATTTCTTTAATCTAAAAAATTCAATTACCAAAAAAGTTACCAGATTAATCTAATGGCATCTACCCTTTGGCAAACTTGTGCTGATTTTTTTCCCCTAATTTTTAACTCCATGTACTACTTCTTTCAAAAGTCATTCTAAAGACCTAAAAGTTGCTATGACCAAGATAACAGATCACCAGCTGTTCAGACCACTACTCATGCTTACATAGGGATGATGAGAAAAAATGTACTCTCTACTCAGATGGATATCTGCAACATCTTTAGTAGAATCATTTCATACTGTACTTGAAATTTCATCTGCTAGTATTTTCAAAACTCTACGGTAAAAATTATCCTTCCACCCAACACAAAGAGAAAGCTGACCTTTCCCTCCACCTCAGACAGGGTAATTTCCTTGTTCCCCAAAACTATCTTCCTTCTATTCCAGCATCAACATTCTTACAAAAAACAGATGCAAAGTATTGCTTTAATCTTCAGATCACACCTAGCATGGCTAATCCCAAACCACTTCCTCAGAGAATTTTAGCATTATTTTTCCTAGAATTCTCCATTTGTGGCTGAAGATCCTTTTGTTATGTCTTTTAGTATCTTCTGCGAGGTTTAATTTGGTTTGACTTATGGAGATTTTAATTTATTCCCTACATTTCTTGATTTCTTAAGGATATGGATAGATATCTTCTTCCAAACTCAGTTGGAAAGACTGAAAACATTACTTGCTCCCCACTTGTCACCTCTTCTCTGCAGATGGCACCACATACATAGCTCTATCAGCAGAGTTAATGTGAGCATTCCCTAAATCAACAGATTCATCTGAAGGACATAAATATGCACTTTGAGCCGACCTCACTTTGCCTGAAGCTGGTTAGGAAGGTCTCCCACAAACCATTCTGACAACAGAACAGTGACTTCTAGCAGAGCAGAAGAAACCAGCAACTGGAGAGCGGTTACACCATAACCTGGCACTGCCTGCTTAAGCTGTATGCTAAGTGAAGGTCAATACACTAAGGTAGATATATTTACTGATCAGTCCTCTTTTCCATTCTTCCCAAGTTCTTCTGTTTCCCCTCTTTAGATGATTTTCCCATCCAATTAACCATAACACTCAGAACTCACTTTTTACACCCTTCCTTCTATTATCTCATCAATTACCTAAACAAGTGTAAAATAACATTAGCTTTTGTTTATACATGCACAATTTGGTGAAAAAGTCTGAAGTCATGGTCAGGAATGAACTTAGCCCTAATATAATTAATAGCATTTGTTCACCAATCAATAATGAACCATTTACAGTAATTAATTCTCCAACACATTACAAGTTTTTCTATGTAGATCCAAGTAGACCCCAGAAAGTGGGCCTGGTTTCCAGAACAGTTCTCACTGTACCTATTTTTTATTTTCTTTACTATAGTGGTTTTGATTCACTGATTTTTGTTCAATTCAGGCTACTCCTTCCATTTTTTCCTCCCCCCCCCCCAACCTCTAGAACATCATTAGTATCTCAGTCAATCTCTTCAACCTTATTCTTGGTTTTCTGAATGGCCAATACTCCAATTGCAACTGCTGTCCTACCACATTTTTATTACTCCTATACTTTCATCCTATAAATTCACATTTTCTTTCTTCTGCTGCCTATCTTTCTACCTATGGATATTCATTTTATCCATTTCTGGATCTGATGCTTTAACCAATCTTCAGGTCCACTTAAAAAGATGTCTCCACCCATACAACCAACTCTAGAAGAGGCTGGTCAAATAACTCTTATTCTTCCTTCTGAGTATGGATCCTTCCTGCTCTTATGTATCATCATCAGTACTCCTTGCACACTGACCCCTGGCTCTGTCCACCACCTTTTCCTCTCTTCTGGGGTACAGAGGCTTCTCTGTTTCTTTCCCATTCACCTTCTGTTTTTGCTAGTTTCTTTTCTTTAATTTTCTGTGAAGCAAACCTGTTTCTCAGCTCTGTGTCTCCTCCATTAGCTAGTCTCTTCTGTCTTGTTCCAGCAGTCACACATTTCTATGGGTCACCCTCCTCATACAGCGGTTCATCTTTCAGCCTAGCATGTAAAACTGAAATTACACACACAGTCTCTCTCTTCCATCATATCCTTATCCACAGTCATTTCCAGCTGCATTTCTAGTCCTCAAGTCTTCTGTGTGCTCTATCCGAAAACACTTTGTATCTATATAGCTCTTACTAGGTACCCTTTTAAGCATAATATCCAGTCTGCAGTTTCTCTATCCAGCTACTTCTGACTTGTCAATATTGTGAATCTTCTCCTCCACTCCCTTAGTCATGGTTTTCATTTTCATTCTTTACTTCATTCCTACCTTTAAAGAAAGAAGTGTGGGAGAAGAAAAAACAACACTCCTAAAATTATTTCTACAAATTCCCTAGCTGTTTGCTAGTTCCACTGGGGTCTCTGCTGTCTCTGCTATTAAGGCATTTAAAAAAAACGTAACTGTACTATCTACAATACAACTATGTTAAAAAACAAGGATAGTAGTGCACAAAAATAAAGTCACACATTAAAAATTTAGAAAATGTGATACGCCATTTATATAATAAATTAGCTTTCCTGGCACTGCTGATTTAACTGCACCACACAGCTCATATTTGCTCACAGTGCAAAATCCATAGTTCAAGAATTGTAAGTTTGGAAATTATTTTAAGACATACTACTTGAAAGAACCAAGTTAAGTCTCAACTAGAGAATGTTACAATGTCATTTTAGTTGTCTTACTACATATTCATACCCTAAAGGTATTCAAAACATCTGCTGGAGATCTGAAAATCCTTGTGCCAGTGCTCTACAAACAGAAAAATAAGAATATTTTGCTGTGAAGGGCTTACATTTTAAATAAAGGCCTCCTACCTTTCTGGTGTTTGAATGTTATCTAAGTCTTCTATATCCAGTACCATCTGCTGTGATTCTTCCTTAGCTGCTTCTGTTTTTTCTTCAGCTAATTTTAAATAGGCTCGAACAACATCCTCTAAAGATTTGATGTTCACCTACAGCAAAGGCAGAACATTTAAGATAGTTCCCCCCGCAACAGACAGCAAATATTTAAAATGTATATTCTATAAAAACAGGAACATCTAAAAAGCAGATTTAATCTAACTCAAGACTAGTTAGTTATTTTTTTAGGTCATATTGGCTGACATATACCATGCTGCAAACAATAAATAAATTTCAAAAGCCATACCTGCTGGCAAATATTCTTGTACTGGTACAGTCCTTCTTTTGCCAGATGACTCTTGCGGAGATCCACACAGAGCTCTAGGTACTTCAGCATAATCGGCTCGTGAATCTTTTGCCATGTTCGGTGTTTTTTGCTTTTCATAACATCATAGAGAACATCAAGGGCAGGCTGCTTTTTGCCAACCTCAAGGAATTCTGAAAGTAAAGTCTAATTAACAGAAGAGTTGCAAACCAAAAGATTTGTGATTTTAATGCTTAATATTGTACACTTTTAGAATTTAAACAACTCTAACCAAAGTCCATTGATGGTTCAATTTAGCTGGCCATACCAAAAATGCTGGCAGATGCAACTGTGGCAGCAGTTTTTCAATTACATAACTGGAAACCAACTGCAAACCCCTCCATTAACATAAGAATTTCAGGTAGATACAGAGATGTCTCTCTATCCATCAGTGCATGACTGGACACTTCATACATATTAATAAAATATATGCATCCAATTTTAAAGCTAGTTTCATCAAGAAGGACAAAGAATACACCCCATGAGCCTTGTAGTACAGTGCCTACTAATGTCATTCAGCAAGGTCCAAACTATGGCAGTGAATTTGGCTTAAGTCCTGCCCTCAAGCCTTTACTCTTAACTATCTGATAAAAAAATTAAAAATAAAAAAAATTCACTCTGAAAAGTTGTTTTGGATTTTATTTTTATTAATTCAGACTGGTTTATTGATTCAGTTTATAGAACAGTTAAACTAATAGCTTTTTTGGCCTAAACGAAGAGGCAGGAATTTTTTACATCATCCTTGCTGCTGAAACCACTGTCCTTTTGACAGCCCTAAGCAGCTGCTGTTACTAACACAATCTCTCAGCATCACAGCAACTCCCATCCATGATATACCACATGTTCTCCTCAGTACAAAATACACTAAACCATCCAGAAGCAAATATTGAAGCAGCACAGTCATCTACCAACATGCATACAGGCCCTACACTAGGGGCATTCTTAATCGCACAAAGGCAAAACAAGAGAATGCTGAGAACAGGAAGCAAAAAGCATTAAAAAAGAGAAAGGGGGAAAGAAAAGAGGATGAGAGAATAAAAAAAAGGAAATAAAAATCAGAGTATAACTAAAAGGAAACATATTCTCAAAGGAAGAGGTATGGAGTACTTTCCATGAAGTACTTTAGAAATGACTACATTCCTAGAGAAAGCATGTCAGAATGGATTAAAGAGGGAAAGTAAGGGCTGTTCACAGTGCTCACGTATTCAAACAGAGCTTCAAAAAGAGGAGGGAGCTTGCTGTCCACTCATCATCCATGTTTCAAAAAAAAAAAAAATTATAATCAGAATTCTAGGATTTGGAATGTTAGAACTGAAGCTAAACTTGGCTAAAAGTTATAGTCCAAAAACAGCAGTGGTATTTTAATTATGAACCATAATACCATATATTCAGTGATTAATTTATTTAAATAATGAGCTTGCATAGGATAAGCTTGTTCCTTTATAGATGAAGTTTAGGGTTACATTTAAAGATAAATAAGGTTACAATGTAAGTGTTCAGCAGTTTTTTTGATTACTCACCAAGAGAGTTTTAATAAAGCTATAGTCCATCTCATAATTTCAGCTGTTATTCTATCTCAGGGCTGCTTTGGAAGCAATTACTGCTCAGCTTTACGATCTTTTATTTATGAAAATAAACCTGAAGAGCAGGCTGAATTCTTGCAACAATGCTAGGCTGCTCCAACCATGAATCTCAGTGGTTGAAAACCAACTGGACAACGCACAAAGTTAATTCATATTGTTTTGAAACTTTTAATTAATTCTAGTTAAGCAAGTTCTTGCCAGTAAGTCAAATAATTAAGGCTAATTTAACAAAGACTTTCATAAAAGCACAAAGTGAACCTAAAAAGTCAAATACAGCACACATCACTCCACCTTACAGCTGAAACTGTAAGTTAGAGAAACAAATTGTAACAGACCAAATTTAAAGTGTTAGCTCCTGAACAGCTCTCAGAATGCCTTTTTTTCCTTCCTATCTGTTATATCATGGATATTGTTATATATGTTAAAAGGTATCCAAAAACAAGAATTAAACTTCTGACTGGACATGAATTAGCTGATATGCACGAACAACTAATCTAGTGTTAACCGAAGTCCTTAAGTAAGCTAAAGTTTCAATGTGAAAAAACTAAGTTGTTACAGAAGCTGACTAAGATGTCATACGTTATCTAATATCTCTATCGCAGAGCAGGCTCAATATCTGCAACAACACAACACTGCCAGAAGTTGCATTACATCCTTGACTACAAAACAATGGCAGATATTAACGATAGCTAAGGGTTGGCTTTGACCTACATCTGCTGTTTGGGAGGAAAAACAATCTTTCTTAAAATATACACATCTACAATCATTCAAGCTCTTTTTGCTTCTGAACATCCTGTATGTATGTTGAGGTCATTAAGGAACCCAAAGCATAAAATACATCTAAATGCCAACTTAAGCCTTACATATAAACACAAAAACTAAAACTCAGGAAACTGCTCTGAGTTTCCTAAGTTTGAAACATCAGTTTAACACTAAAGTGCTTTCCATGACATGTAATTTAGCTTAGGAACAATTTCTCACCCTTTATTATACTCAGACATGGCTAGATTGAGGCCTCTACAGTTTTACAAAGCCTTGACCTTTCTTGTCATTTTTTTCTAGTCAGTTTACTGAAGTTTAGGTTTCTTTGCATTTGTCAAGAGTACACTTTTCTCCCCCAGTCCTCCAACTCATTAGAATTTAATGGACTTGCAGCAGTACAAGAAATATCAGTTTAAAACCTTGCACTGTTCTTCAAGACCAGGAAAGAGAAAATAAAATCTAAGACTTAAAGAACAGTTTATAATCAGTATAGTAACAATGTGACTTGTTCACCAAGGAAGTACAACTTAGACTTTAATTAAAAACTTCAGAATTCCTAGGTAGAGTAAATACTTTGATACATGCACCTTTACCAGTAAAAAGATGTATATACAACTTCCTCACAGGATACACTGGACCCAATTTTCTCTTTTGTTTAGGCAGAAATGATTTTAAAAATAACTTTAAGTTAGAATTTTTGAGGATATTCAGTATTTTATTTAACATTTTCTTGTTGTTAGARAATTGAATACCTGAGCTAAACAGAATTCCCGGACTACCCAGCCTCTTCAGGTGTCATTTTAAGATCCATATATCATCTGTAATTTTGGGGTGTCTTTATATCTGCATCTTGCAAGCAGACCTGTACTGATGAGAATTCTAAGTGGTCTCTTGCTGACCGCTTAAATAGGTTGCTATAAAAAAAGAAATACTAAAGCTGTACATTTAACCTGAAAGGCATCAGCCTGCATAACATTTAAGGAGTTTAATAATCTGCCTTCTCGCTAGAGTCGCTAATGAGTAGTAGGATTACTAAATGTGAAGCCTTCATAGAAAAGCACGTCCTGAGACGAGATCAGGTGTGAAATCATTCTGGAGCCCAGGTAAAAGCCGAGCTGGACACATCCGAGCAGCTGCGCGCGAGTGCCGCTGCAGCGCGCTGTACACACGGGGAGCCAGCCCTCGGGCGGGCAGAGCCATTCGCCGTCTTCAGAAACGACAGCAATGTCGCCGCGATACCGCGCGCACCGGCACGAGGAGGCAGCGGCGCTGGGCCGCAGAACCACCCCTTCGCCTGCACCCCTTCGCCGGGGCCTGCCGACCACCTCCGCCCGCCCGCAGGGGGGCCCGGGGGCCCCGCGGGGAGGCGG
>NW_020447251.1:61756-93182 GCF_003343035.1 Apteryx rowi
GGGGAGGGGAGAGGAGAGGAGCGGCGCACGCTGGCCGCCATGGAATAGGGGGGGTGAGAAGAAGGGGAAACCCCCGCAGCGCCGCCCGCACCCACCATTCGCCCGCTTCAGGGCATTCTCGGGCCGCTGGAAATACACCGGCATGATGGCGGCGGCAGCGTCTCCTCACAGGAGGGCGGCGGCGGCAGCGGCGGCGGCAGCTCCCTCCGTGCGCCCAGCCAGGCAGCCTGCGAGGCCGGAAAGGGAGGGCGCCCCCGTGACCCGCGCGCTGACGTCTGCGGAAGCGGAAACCCCTCCCGCAGCGCGGCCTTCGTGAGCAGAGGGGCGGTGCGGGCCGCGGAGGGCCCAGGGCCGAGGCCGGGGCGGCCCAGGCGGCGGCGGCGGGTGTCTGGGGCCCCGGCCCCGCACTGTCGCTGCAGGCCAAAAACCCTGAGCGCTGGTAGCCTCCGCGGCGTGAGCTATGTTTCGGCAAGTAAAGCACGGTGTGTAAGGTTAAGGCCATTGGTTTTCGCCATCGGTTCCTAACCGACATCTGTGTTGTGCCGGTCCTCTCTGATAGGTGCTGCGGCACTGGGAATCTGTGAAGCTGCTGGTTCGTCCCAGACGTGGAGAAGTGACAGTACAAGAAATCTGGTAGATTTGGTCACACTTCCTGAGCGGAGTGCCTGTCGCAGAGGCACTAGTCTGTCCCCAAGAGGTTTTCTGGGAGGTAGATGCTACGTTATTAGGTTACAAGCCACACACATCACTTGGTTAAGGACAGTTTCTGACCCAGTCATATACTTTTATGGTGGCAGCAGTCCTCCAAATCAGGGAACTGGCTTGTGGAGCTCCCTGAAGCCATTAAGCTAACTTAGAATTAAGCTTTTGAATTAACTAAATAGTTTAATGTGAAAGACTATTTTTGCAAAGAAGCCATTATACATGCTGAGCATTTGTTCTTGACAACCTGTTCAGCCAGTTCAGAAATAGTACTTCTGAGGTGGTTAAGAAATTGCACAAAGGCCCTGCTTCTGTGTCCGTGTCTTCATTCATCGGATGAAAATTTTATTCTTAATCTTCAAAATGTGGGAAATTATTTCAGAGGAACTCAGGCAATCCAATAACTTTACTTCTATGCAGTAGTAGTGTGAGTTTACATATGATAGCTGCCAGTGCATATTTTACAAAAATACTGCTCTGTTTTCTGACTGAAAAATTATATTTTGGCATTTGGAAAAAAACAACAGAAACTATGAAAGTGTATGAATTATACCCAAAAGTCCTATAACAAGCAGCAAAAACACTCAGTAGAACAGCAGCAATTAAATGTGTGACAAATGCAGTATTTTGGATTAGTAAATACCAGAAGAGTGAGTTTCCATTTAAGGCATTTAACATTAAAGACTTTTTAGTCTTTCAGCAGAAATGCAGACCTTGCCACTAGAAGAGCACTGATAACACATCATGACTGTAGCTGTGACCCTCAGCAGGCCCAACAGTCTAGCACCAGTTTTTTAAGTATGATTAAGTATGATTTTCCAAAATTAGATGAAGAGGAAGTATGATGATTAAAGACAGCACATTGTTGTCTGTTGATTTTCTGTTTCAATACATTTCTTCCTGTATACTTTCTGGATACAAGCAAAAAGTCTCGTTTGGTTTCTTTTTGTGTACTTTTTGCAATTACCATCTTCCAGGGCCACCAGAAAAGTTTCATAACTATTATGCAACACACATTTAGAAAATTATTTTTAATATTGTCTTGTAATCCTAGCTTATTGCTAAACAGCAAACTAATTAAAAATAAGGAAAAAGACACAATCACTCTATGGAAGTTTTAGAGTCATCAGTATATCCATTTAATTCAAACCCCTGGTGCTCCACACTAATCCCTTTTCACTATATTGCATGAGTCTCCATTCTGGGGTAAAGAAAAAAAGATCTTTTTCAATCTCTCTTCTCTTGAGAGTTTCTCCATGTGTCCTTGGTATCTTTTTGAGCAGTATTGTACACAGCGTTCTCCATGAGGGCACACTATTGATTTATATGAAGTTATTTTAATACAGTCTGCATTCTGTACTGTCTCTTACAGCCTAGGTGTTTCTGTTTCAAACCACAGTTATACATTCAGTAGAATCTTCATTAAGCTATGCACAGTGCTGAAGAAGTCCTTTTCTTGTGCTGATAAAATTCATTTAAAAGTCCTTAAGATGAGTGCCGAACACAGACCCTACCCAGATCTGAATGGGCAGCATCCTAGCATCTGAAGGCCACTTGTGCCTCTGTCACAGCAGCCCGTGTTTGTTCTGGGGCCTTACACCCTCTAGTAGCGGATCTCAGGTGTGCTACTTTGTATTTATTGCTACTTAATACCATCATTTGCTATTATGTAGCCCACTCTCTTCACTTCTTTGAATCTCTCTGAAATTCCTGAAAGCCCTCCAGGGCTGACTTGGACAACTTTGTATCAGGAGCAGCTTTTACTGTCTGACTATTTGTGTCTTTTGCTAAATGGCAGATAAGCATACTAAATCCTTATGCTTTAAGCTTGTACCTTTATGAAAATCATTTAAGCAACTACCCTTTGGTGCTTTCCCTAGCCAGGCGTGATACTTGACAGCTCTGGCCCCTCTCCCAGGACTACACAGTTTCTTCTGATACTCCTCTAGTTTTCCTGGGTATTTTGGAAGTCTGACAAATTATTCCAAATCTGTTGCTGCTCTGTATCATTAGTGCACTTTATGTGTTAATAATATGTGTGCTTCATATATAGAGTATTCAGGCATATTCAGTTTGATTAATCCAAACGATAAAGCAAGATGCTTTTATTCTCGAATAAACATGTCCATGCATGGAGTTATTCAGAAATAGCTGTTATGCTTTCTGAATATTCCCTGCCTTAATCAAGCTATCTTTCAAGCATAAACAAGCCTTTATGAATACTTTATAGAAGCATTTGCAAGGCCTGCATTTTCTGTGCTTCGTTCAGCACTAAGCATAATCAGGCACAGCTTCTGCATGTAACTGCACTAGATGGTTGACAATAAAGTAAGAAAATTCTGTGAGCAATGCAACTTTATTTTGTGTAACATGCATATAAATAAATTACATAAATTGTAATGTATTGTGCATGTAGTTTATAAATAAAATACATAAACTATATCCTGTGATTTACAGAGCTAAAGAATGTAGATGATGAAAAAAACGATTCTATAAAGTAATGACACAGAGTAGTGGACAAAGGGTTGGGGAGGGGTTCATTTTCTATCTGAAAGCAGATTGGAAAGTAACTGAAAAAGTGCCGAGGGGAGATGGGCCGCAGCGGATGCCAGCAGTCACAGCTATAGCACGGAGGGTTGCAGGGACGGGCTGCAGGGCCGGAGAAGCAGAGAGAAGAGGAGTCGGTGGCGATGGTCAGGGTGAGCGCGATGCCAGCGAGGGCAGACGGACGGTCGGCGGCGGGGGATGGGGACGGGCGAGGCGGTGCGGAGCGGCCCGGCCCGGGCCCGCCGCGGACGGGGATACCGGGCGCCGCCTGCCCCCGCCACCGCCCCTCAGGGCCGGGCCGTGCTGTGCCGGGCCGGGCCGGGCCGGGCCGGGCCGGGCCGGGCCGGGCCGAGCCGGGGCGGGGCTTGCGGGGGGCGGAAGGCAGCGGCGGCAGCGGCAGCGGCAGCGGCGGCGGCGGGGAGGGCCGGGCTGGGGCCAGGCCCGTGCCCGGGTGAGGGGCCGCGGGCGGGAGGCGGAAGATGGCAGAGCCGGAGGCGCAGCTGCTGCTGGGCGTGGGGCTGGTCGGTAAGGGCCGCGCCGGGGCCCCGGCGCTGGGGCGCTCTGCGGCGGGCTCTCCGGCCCGCGGCGCCGCTGGCCCCGGGGCGGCGGCAGTCCCGGCTCCGCTGCGGGGCGAGCCCTTCCCTTCCCTTCCCTTCCGTTCCCGCGGGGGCGCCCGAAAGCGCGGGGGGCAGCGGGGTGCCGGGCAGAACCCCCCGGAGAGTCCCCGGGCGGCGGGGCGCGGGCTGTCCCTGTCCTGGGGCCTCGCCGCGCTGCAAGCCGCTC
Source organism: Apteryx rowi (assembly GCF_003343035.1). NCBI lineage: Eukaryota > Metazoa > Chordata > Aves > Apterygiformes > Apterygidae > Apteryx > Apteryx rowi. The sequence goes on from NW_020447251.1 coordinate 65,789, forward strand.
TATCTCCTTTAAAATATGCCTGTAAACACCGAAAATCGCGGCGGGAGTGAAATACTGGCGTGTATGTTGTGTGTATTGCGGTTCTGCCAAGGGCCATCTGCTCGTGGGCATTGGGGTCTGGTCCCTTTGTAACAGAACTCAACAGTGCAAAGGACAGCCGGAGCCTTAAGTTCACGGCTTCCTAGGTCTCAGCTATGAGAACAGAAATAGGAAAAACAGGAAGCATGGTAAATATGCTGGTCTGGTTCCTATGGGCCTTGCTTATATAAATGTGTATTCAAACTCCTCAAGTCAGTTTTGGACCTCGTGAGGCAGGTCAAGAGTGGATTTTTTATGAACACTTGAAAAATAAACTCGTAGCACAAACACTGCATACAGCTTAAACAGTAGCAGCATGACTGGTTGTCTAGGGTCAGTGTAAAATGGAATTTTAATCTGATTCCAGGAAACAAATCTGATTAACCAATCAATTTACTTCCTTGCTGCTGTTTGGCATTCTCACAGTGAACATCTTTCCACCATAGAAAAAGACACCAATGGAGATGCTTTGTGGGTTTGGTGTTATCCATCCATAACAGCTGAACTGAGGAATCTATTGCTGAGAAAATGCTGCCTTACAGATGAAAATAAGTTGCTTCATACCTTTGTGTTTGGCCAGTATAAAAGATCATGGTTCTACATCACAACTGTGGAAGTTCAAGATTCTCCAGCCTTGAAAAAGGTAGGACTTTGTTCACTATCATACCTCCTGTTTGTTTTTCAGCAGCATACAAGGAAGATTTTTGTAGAGCTTTCTCTGGCTTTTTTTTTTTTTTTGGTAATCTAAGCAGTGTTAAATTCACCATTTAATGCTGTGAGGAAGGGAAGCGATTCAAAGGTTTTTTTATGCCCATGGATGCAACCCGGCTGTTACTCTTACCCAGTCCACATATTTCAGTTTTCTCGAAGACGTATTCTGGTTAGAGTTGTAGGGAGATTCAGATATATAGGACCCAAACTGGATAATGAGTATTTAAACAGATTAATGGTTATCTCACACCATTATTTCTAACTACTTTGCATTTTAAGTCCAACAGGTTTTTTTGATTGGTTGGTTTTGTCTGGTCAAAAAATCTCTGTAAATGGTTTAGCATCCGAACTCTTATTGCTGTAGAACTTTGTTTTTTTTCCAAATGGCTGAATTATACTTGCACACGTACCTTCTCTTCCGCTGCACTGATAACTGGAAGATTGAAGATGTGCTTGTATCTTCTATACTTTCCCTGTGAGGAAGATCATTGAGTTATCTGTTACGTTTATTCAATTTTTATATTCCATGTTATACTGTTAAGTAGAAATATAATCTGGTAATTTTATGTGCCCACAGAAGCATGTTGTTTGACTTTCCTAACTCAAATTTTATGTCTCCTATGAAGCTTAAAGGTGTAAAAAATGCCCTTCTGGGTCATATCAGTGATATGTGTGGCCCAGTGCTGTCTCAGACAATGGCAGTGGGAGACGCCATTTAAGGAGGACACGTGAGCCTGGTCATTGTCTGCAGACTTCTAGCCTCGTACTCTCCAAGTATTCACAGTCCACAAATAAGGAAGTTAAAGGATATGTCTGTTTATGGGCCTGTTAGCCATGGATTTGTCTAATTTCTTTTTGAATCTGTCGATACTGTGTGCCTCCACAACCTTCTTTGGCAACAAATTCTAGAAATTTACTACCTGCTGTGGGGAAAAAAAGAACCACTTTTATCTGTTTTGAACTGGTCTTATGACATTAAAGGAAAAACAACTCATTAGATAGTAAATTAAAGAAATACAGAGTATACTAGATCCAACTTGGTGGAAGTGAGTCACATCAGAAATCCATTAGCCAGATCTTTTCTGCAGTTAATAAATTGGATCTGCCGTTACAGCTTACTTTTTTCTTTTAACATTGAAATATCTTGTCTGAATGCTGCAGTAAATTCAATAATGTAAGCACCTCTGTTAATATAGGATCATATAAAACAAGCTGTGTATTTTTCTGTGTGTGTCTTGCTCAGGTGACCCACTTCTCTATTGTTCTGACAGCCAAAGACTTCAACCCAGAGAAATATGCAGCCTTTACTAGGATACTGTGTAGGTCTGTATAAAAGCTGTCTTTGAATGTCACTATGTATGTATTTTGATCTTGTCATGCCAAAAGACTAATGCAACATATTGTTTTCATTTAGTCTAACAATCTGCTGGAAATTCTGTCCTACAACCTGTGAAACAAACTGTATAAATTCTAGATTGGTGATTGATTTGATCTGGTTGTCTTGAGTTCATGCAATAAGTGTTGGAAGAATGCCAGATGCCCAGTATGTTTTATCATGAGGGTCTTTTCTCTGCCACATATGCGCATTTTCTTCAAGAACACGTTTTTTAAAAATTATAAACATTTGGGAAGAGGTCAGTGCTCTGTAGCCAAAGGTCATCGTATGTATGGTGGGCAACTTATATCCCTCCACACCACTGCTATTACAAACGCCTCCTGCAACTCCTCTGAACTAGACACAACACCCATGAACTTTTTACTTTTCCTCTATGAAAAAGAGGGTCTTTTGCTTCTCCAGGTCTGTGGCTTTGTCTTCTCCCTCCTTCCAGTCAGGCTACCATCTTCCCCTCTGCTTCTCCTTACCCCATTTGCTCACTTTCCTTCATGTCCCTATTCTCACAATCTCCCTCTACATCTTTCTCTGCTTTCCCTTCAAATCAGTTGGGTCCTGGCTCTTGAAATCAAGTTCATTCCCTGAAATTTTGGAGCTAATTTGATATGATTGTCAGGTTATTGTATCTTGGGAAGGCCATCAAGCCAAGCTGAGCAGAAGTTCTGTGGGGTATTGAAAAACTGAGATTGTTCTGTTCCACTGATATTTTAATACTTAGGTTGGCTGTGGATCACTTTAACACTGATAGTTTTTTTTCAAATCCAGAATGGATTTCTAAAATAAAAACAATAGCTGAGTTTCAAATGTGACAAAGCTTTGTACCATAGCTGAAATGGAAAGTTCTTGTGTGCATGTTGGAAGACTTCTAGTTTAGTATTTAAAGCTCAACCAGGTGTTCAAAATAAGGATTCTTCCCAAAGATATTCCATTGGTGATACCACAGTCTTTTCATGTGTTTGTTGATACTGGTTGCAGTCAAAATACCAGACTCTTTCTTTTTGTACAGAATCTACATGAAGCATGGGACTCCAGTTAAAATAATGGAGAGTTACATTGCAGTCCTTACAAAGGGGATCTGCCAAAGTGAAGAAAATGGATCTTTCCTCAGCAAAGATTTTGATGCTCGGAAGGCTTACCTTGCTGGTTCCATCAAAGGTTAACTAATACCAGAAATCTGTATTCTGATTTCATTTGTACGATATATGAAACAATATGAGTCCAACCATATAAAATACAATCCAGTGTTTATGTATTGTTCAAGTAAATAGTATGAACAGTAGTATCAGTGTTATTATTACTAAGCTTCTTCAAAAACTAGTCAAAATATCAACATATATATCTTATATAAAATAATTTTCCCCCTCTTTCCTAGATATAGTATCTCAGTTTGGAATGGAAACAGTTATCCTTTATACAGCACTGATGTTAAAGAAAAGAATTGTAGTATACCATCCTAGAATAGAAGCTATCCAGGAGTTCACCAGGTACAGCATAACTCTTTCAGTCCCTACTTCCCTGTCCACCTGCAGAAGTCCAACAAATCTTGAACCTTCATTTAGAGAAATATCCATATTTGGGTGAAAAACATAGTACAATATTAATTTTATGTCTTTGTTGAAATTTATTGAAAAACACAGAGAGAAATTTAACAGAAGAATGAATGATAAACTGCTTACACTGATAGTAGAAATCTCTATGCAGCTCGTGAATACATGTGCTGAGTGAGACCCAGTCATATCTGTTCTTCCTTATGATGTGTATTTCATACTGTGACACTTCTAATTAGTACAGATAAAAATCTACTATGTGTCAAATGCCAATTTCGTTTCCCTAGGACTTTACCTGCGTTAGCGTGGCATCGACAAGACTGGTCAATTCTTCATTCATATGTACATCTAAATGAAGAGGAAATAGAAGCCTTAAAAGCCTGCACAGGTAGTGATAATTTATTCATAAAAATATAAATGAAATTTGATTTTAGTTTTTAATTGATGCAATGTCTTGCATCAGCACTCTTTGGAAAAAATGGTTATTTTGCCATTAATGCCATTGTTTAAAAATAAACCACCTATTTTTCTTTAGAAAAAACAAATAAACTAAAAAAATATGTTGGAAGATTAATAGTTAATCTGGTGATTCTGAGTGGATTCTCACCAGTCTACCCTTAATTGCAGATATAGTTATTACAGTATGGAAAGCATCTTGGACACTTCTTGATTGTAGTGATCAGATGGATTGAAAACCTTACTGTTATACAGAAGCATCTCACTTTAGATAAGCTACTTGTTTTCAACTTTTACATGGTTAGTAATGTTGTTTTTAGGATTTTTTTCCGTTTCTAACTCTGAAGTGCGAAATTTTTGTTCTGACTGCTGTCAGTGAAGTCTTTAGCTCCTAATTATGGGTAGACTTGACCAGCTATAGGAGTGTGATTTCTGTGTGTGACATCACTGTGTACATATAGTATTTAACACATAACCAAGGGCCTCTTTCTGCATTTATGCAAAGGTCAGCGTGAAGCATAATGTGTCAAATAAGAGATTTCTCTATACAGCATAATGAGGAAGAAGGCTACCCATCTTCAGTATTGCTACTGCATTACCAGCAGCACTTGTTTCAGCTCATCAAACATCTTCCACAGAGAAAAGCTGCTCTAAATGTGCTCAATTGGTGTGGTATAGATAAGAAAATTTGCTTGTATTATTACTCTGCTGTCAATCTAATACTGACTCCGACAGTAACAAAGAGCTCCTGAGTGGCACTTCTTTTTAAAAAGAAGTTTGTTAGATTATTTACTTGCAAATGTATAGTTTAAGTGGCAAGAGTGTTTAAAATTTTGAAGTGATAATCTTTTTATTTTATATATAGTGTTAGGGATTCTTTGATGTTCAAAGCAACTTTAGAAGCTGGTTTTTAAGCTCCTCAGAGATAAGGAATTTTGTTAAAGAGAGGTAAAGAGTTTCTCATCAAATGTCTGATGATATCAAGACAGTAACCTCTTGGATACAGTTTGTGTTCAGTCAAATACTCTAAAAACAGCCTTTAGGACTGTAGTTTTCCACGATCTCTTGGTTTTGTTTTGCCTTTTTTGACTATGAAAATTTTGTTGTTGCCTGATAATCTTGCCAAAACTCTGCTCTCCAGGTTACGTTGCTGGATTTACAGATTCTGAAGTTAGCAGTAGACAGGACCTCTACGATGTGTATGTGAATTTGGCGGATAGCGAGATCACTATTTCCCCTGGAGTGAAAGGTTGGTTGCCTTTAATGTTTAGGATTTGGGGGTGTTTATTCTAGAGTTATAGTAAGTACTGAAACTTGCCCTAAGTTGAACAATCTTGAACCTGGTTCTGAAAAGGCAAGTGGTAAGCTTCTGTCTTTCAATTTTATTGAGACTTTGAAAGACTGGTGACACTTGGAATTTGGAAAGACCTGCCTTGACTTCCAGTAAATGCACGACTGAGATTTCAAAACATCCACATTAAACTGTTACATGGAATAGACATTCAGCTGAGGACTACTGAATGCATAGATATCATGGGAATCTTGAGGAAAAGCATTTCACTAACAGTACTTGGAGACTACTTGAAGGGAAATCTTGTATGTACTTGTCTTGTTCTTGCTGTTCCTTGGGTATCTGCTTAGGGCCACTTTAGAGGTAGACTGTGAGATTGACTGTTGGCCTGCGCTAGCATGGCTGTTCATATGTCAGGTTACTAGCCTTTGCGAATATCAAATGCAGATGCTCCTTGTTTTGGCTTGTTATTCATGTGCATTTCTAGATATCACAAGAATAGTCATTTTGCAGCTTTTAAAAAAGCTTCATTTTTGTTAATCTTCATTTCTCTTTTATGCAAAGACCTCTATGGAACACATTTTGGCATAGCTTCTGGATTCTGGCTATAAACCAGTTATATATTGCCACTGCAAGAAGTTAAATCATTTTCTATTATTTCAAATATTGGCTTTAGCCCAACATGAACAATAAAGATTGAGAATATGTAAGAATGTCAAATTAGCAACTTCATCCATAGCAGTCAGTAAGACAAGCAGCCTTAATCCCTTAAGGGAATAGTTTCAAAGAACTTCATTAAGGAAAGTAGATGAGTTAGGGGTATTTTCTCATAAAAATGAGTACCCTGTTCTTGGAAGAAAGATGCTACAGGTTTTAAATATTAGGTTCTCTATATTCGAAATAAAGATAGATGTATAAGTATGAACGTGTGTGTGTGTGTGTTGTGTTTTTTGTTTTTTTTTTTTCCTACTCAGAGGCAATGACAATGGGAAAACTTCACAAAGAAATAGGACAACTAATTGTTCAGTCTGCAGAAGATCCAGATAAATCAGACAGCCAAGTCATTAAGGTCAATTTTTTTTTTTTATCTACTTAAATTACTTTTGTCAGTAAAACTTAAGCGGGGGGAGGAAGCATAAGGAATATTGTCCCTTAGATCAGTTGATTTCTCCTAATCTCTGCCCTATTACAAATGAGCATTTTTATTCTTCATATAGTTTTTAAGGATAACATATTAGGTTTATATTATCTCTTGGGTAATCACATTACTGAAGAAATTTCAGGAATTGTCTCGAATTTAAGACTTCCCGTAAAATTAGTTTCCCAGTTTTATTCTACATCACATGTATTTTGCTCAATACCTTGTTATAGTATTGTCAATACCTTGGAAAAAGTCCTACTGAGATAGGGCTTCTCAGCTATAAAGTCTGATTTTTACAGTGATGCTTTTCCACTACCTCCCACAGCTAACAGATTCTGTTAGATATTTCACAACTGAGCAGCTTAGCCAAAGAGTTCAGTTAGGCCAGTGATGGGGACCCATAGAATGGCTGTGTTCTCTCAGTTGCATCTTTATTCAACATTGCACAAAAGCAAACTGAAGAGCTATTCCAAATTTTCCTTAAAATAAATGGACTCCTTAACTTGAACCAGTTATTTACCACTGTTTTCTTTTTGTTCTTAAATGTTAAAAATAAGTAGATGTTAAAACATTGTAATACTTAATACTATATTCATGCTTGCTTGTTTTTCTGTTCTTCAAGGATATTTCACTGAAGACAAAAGAAATCTTGACTACTTTAGCATCACTCACGGAAGTTTCTGATGGCAATGAAAAACCAACCCTTAACTCTGAGGTCCTGAAACAAAAACGATTTCCACCAGCTACAGAAAACTTCCTTGTTCATTTAGCAGCTGCTGAACAAATGCTTAAAATCTGATTTTGATGCACTTCAGTGTTATGGACCAATATGAAAACACTATCTTTGCCATACAAATTGGCATATCTAAATTTTATATGGAAAAATTAAAGGTATAAGAGTGAATGTCATATTTACTATGATATAATGCAGAATATCGGAGCTTGACCTGGAACATATGGAGGCATATTTGGGAACATTCCTGGTGTCTTTGTCTTTTTCTGACTATAACTTTGTATATATGGCTCCCATATTTCATATTATAATGTGGGCGTATACACATGCAGCATGGTTCTGTGTGTCTAGGCTGTGCCAGACATTATAGCAGCCATTTGTCCTGCAGGTTTCAGATGTTGGATAGCTCTGTTTTTGCTCTGACTTGTCTTCCTGATATCTGGAACGCAGGCTGCAGTATGTGTGCTGTAAAATCAATGCATTTTGGACATGCTTGTCTCTGTGCAGGGATATACCGAACATATAGTTGATCTGTGTGCTCATTCTGGGCTTCCAGATATGTCAGCCTCTAAAATACAGCTCTTGCTCTGAACTGCCTCGTATCTGGAAATCCCAAACAAATGGACAAGTTCTCTTCTTTCTACTTGAAAGTACTTAGGTGTAAAAAAAGGGTGTCTGGGAAAATCTGGCATGGTAGCCTTATAATGTAAAGGAAGAGGTATTTTAAAGCTCAAGTGGGAGTTGAGCGCCTCTTTTGGACTCTTGCCTTAGAAGTTCCCCTCCTTTTCACTCCATCCCATGCCTCTGATGAAGGGGGGAGAGGACAGGAATGCTATACTTAAAATGGGGTTTCCTAGGGGGTTGTGGACAACTGCTACTTTACAGCCGGAGCCATTTAAGAAGCTGTTAAGGTACTCAGTTGAAGCCCAGATAACTGGCCATGCCTTCCTGATCCATTTGATACAAAATCAGATTAGTTAAAACCTAATGGACTGGGAATGATCAAATAGTCCATTACCACAGATAGAGCACTGACTTCATAAACTGCTTGAGCTAAAACACAGGCACTATCTGATGGTGCTCTGTATAAAATAAATGTAGATGGATACTTTCAAAGTAACAGTGAAAACTGGGAAATAATTTAGATAAAATTAAAATATACTTACTTGTTTGGTTGCATAGCCATAACTCAACAGATTTTTTTTTTCATTAGGCAGCCTAAAACTAACTGCTTTGTAATCTTCTGGGAAGACCTTAAATTCTTTGTAGAGAAATACTCTGAGCCAAACAACCTGTATTTCTTCAGAAATTTCCACAAAAGTCAGTCAATTCTGCAGTAGCACTTTGTTATATGAAAAAATAACCTTTTTCCTGGCCTTTGTACAGATAGGCTGTAGCATGTGGTTTTACATAGAGATTTTATACTTATGATTAAAACTTTAGTAATCAATATTTATATTGTTAAATAATTGGATGTTTGCTATTCAGAAATTGTTAGAGCTCATCACTAACTACATACAAGCAATATTAGGCTGGAAAAGGGTCATCCTTTTGCTATGTATCATACATTAGGGAAATCTATTTTAGAATGTGGATAAGGAATGTGACAACTATGTATACGATGGCTAGTTATTACAGTTAGTAAATGAAAGCACTTCAAAATACCCCCTATTTTCAGGGGTGTATAATTCTACTTTAAACATCTACTTGGTAGTTTAAATTCTGAACAGAGAAGTGTGTACTTTTTGGGTTTGGTTTTTTTCTAAGAAAAATACTGCAACTGCCTTCATTTGCCTATAAGTGCTCTGCAGCTTTTTCCCTGTTTGCGGTTTTTTTTTTTTTCCTTGATGGTTCTTTAGCATTGCCGTCTTTGTTTCAGGACTTTTGTAATGATCAGGAAGAAAATACTGCAAGATTATGCTGAAAGGTCTGTTCAGGACCTATTCTAAAGTCTACTGAAACACAAGTCATTCACTAAGAAAAACCTGAACATGCTTTGAATCAGATGTCTTAATGCCACATGGTTACTGTGAAGAAACTCGCATAGTTTCTTTTTAACAAAAAGCCTTAAGGTATGTAATTAAGGTAGCACGGGTGTTAAAGACAACCACAAAAAGCAGAGAAGCTCAGTTACAAACTACACATCCAATGTTTAGTTTGCTGTCTGTTTTGGAATCTTTTAAGTTGAAAATTTCAGTGTTGTGTTAGATCTTGTATTCTAACATTTGTTTGAAAACAAATGAAATATAATTTTGCACTTAAGTAACTGGACTCATAGCATGCTTACGCCTATTAAAAAAAAAATCCTGAACAGCCTACCCTTTAATTCATGGTTTTTTTTTTTTTTTTTTTCCTTGAGTAGTTGTGGCCACTGAGTCACAGGACTAGATCTTATGTTTTGCAATACTGGGATCTGAAAGTAACCTACAGCTTGATAGTTAGGTTGGAAACATATTGCTTCACAAGTTCAAACAATTTTGCCATCTGTGCTATCTTGTACGTACAGTGAAAGAAACATCAGCCTCCCTCAGCTTCAATACTTTCAAAGGATTGTTCTAATGTTCTTGCATTTTCATAATGACTTCTGACACTTTCATCTCAAAAAGGTATTAGAATAAGAGAAAAATCTGGAAGATCAGGACAGGGAAAGATTTCGGGTTATTTCCCACTTCCTCTTCCTATCTTCAATGTACCAGCAGCCATTTTTTGTGTGTACAGCTGTTGGTTGTGCAAACTCAGATGACATCTTCTCTTCTTCCTCCTAGCAGCAAAGGCGATGCAAGCTGTCATTCATACCTTTTCATCTTATTGCCTTTCTGTTGTTGATTAAATATGAAATGACAGATGACAGTTCATGCTGACCTAGTAAGACTCCAAAAGGCACACAGCACCTAAACTAACTCAGTGCCTTCTTTCCAGCCTGTTTCAGTTGAGGAAAAGATACTTCTCCTAGCCCTCCTCCTTGCTCGTTGCCTATGGTACTACATTTGCAGAAATGGGAAGGTAGATAGCGAACAATGGAGAATCTTGCAGCAGGGAAGCAGGATAAACAGTCAGTCCCTCATGTTGTAATTTTGCTGTATAAACAGACTAGTCCCTTCAGGCTAACTATACATTGCTGCTAATGCTGTCATCCTTGGGGTTTTAGTTCCTGGTGTGAGCTGGCCTTGTTGCCTCTGCAGGCAAAGGGGGGAGGGGGCATGTTCCGAATGAGAGCAATATAATGCTGAGCAATGTGAAAACAAGCGAGGCAGGATGTCTGGCAGTCTCCATCTTAAAATTACTGGGTTCTTCTGATCTTTACCTCTGACTGTTTCAGTTCCCCAGCTACCGAAAGGGGCTGATAATAGTTTGTGGATAGTGTGTTGTGAGAAGTCGTTTGAAGCTGTTAAATTTCTAGGTAAAGAACAAGCTACAAAGCTAAGTGAAGGATGTTCACAGCTGTTCCCTACTGTCTTACACTCTTCCCTTGGCAGCTGTCAGCCTGGCGTCTGGGTCGGATAGATCGTTGCTTTGATCAGCTGCTGAATGATGTAGGAGACCCAGGAGGAGAGGCGAGGGACTGGGCAGCAGCCCCTTCCTGAGCAGCAGTGCGCAGCGCATTGCTTACTGTGTGATAAGGAAGTAGCTGCAGCGCTGTGCACGATTCCCTCTCCGCCTACGTCCTTCCTTCATCTACCCTTATGGCCTGCAGGGAAAACAGCCTGGCTAGGTTATAGGCTTCTAGGATAACCACATGCACACAAGCTCCAGCTGAGGAAATGCTTTGATCTTGGGATTTCCTAACATGGGAGTTGCTGATTTTTTAGCTACATTAAAAGGACATTGAAGCCTCATTGTATGTTCCTAAACTTAAAGATGACAAGCTGGGGAGGTGGGGAACTGTTAGCATATTGCACTGTACAGGGACTTATGTTTTCCTAGAAGCTGAAAGCTTTAAATCTACTGTAGTTTACTACTCCTTAAACTAGTTTGACCACTAATACACTATCACTCAATACACTGGCCAGTGCTAAAGGCAGAAGATGGACCTGCCTTGGGCTGGAACATTGTTAATTATCTACTCCATGCTATGAAGGGGAAGGTTTCTTTGTAGGTGCTGACTCTCCTTGTGAGTCCCTCAAGCATGATGCTTTTCTACCTGTCCCAGGCTTGTTCCCCTCATTTACCTGCAGGACCTATTCTCATCCCTCTGGACTACCAGATGCCAGGTCCATGCAGTTCTAGTCTCATGACTTCTTTATTTCAAAATCAAGGATGCCAGGGCCTTTTTAGTGATATATGTTCCCTGCCTTGACCTGGGAAACAGCTGAATCACCCAGGCTGACAATTCAAATGGCAGATGCCTGCCTTAGGTTCCTCTCAAAAATTCTGGACAGGGCAACAGAAATATTTCTGAGAACAAGGGAAAGGAAAGAGGAATTTAGCAACCCCGAGAGGGCTGTGTTTAATATGGCAAATTTCAACTAGAGTATTCAGTAAGAAGCTGGTAGAGTGTGATAAAGGGCAGCTGTAATAACACAGTATTACCAGACTTACTTACTTCATAAGCCTTACTCACAGGGATGTAATAGCATCAATTTGCCTAAAACATCCAAGTGTGGTGCCAGAGAATTTATAGCTTTTCTAGTTACCATGACAATTTAAAGTTGATGAATGTATTATCTTTAAGTCTGTTGGCCTTGCTCTACTGTTAGCTTTTTTGCTTTGCTTCCAATGTAGTTCATGCAACTAGCATTTACTTCAGCCAGTCTTCAACAATGTAAAACAGGCAAGAGTGTGTGTGGGGGGGGTGTCTTTCTTGTAGAGACAGTTATTTCTACTGAGAATGGAATTAGACCCTGTCTGAATATGCCTTTGGTATGTTACCAAAACAGAATTAATAGACAGACTGTTTTAGAAGTTTTAGCTGCAGGGTGTTAGCTGTGCCACCACAATTAAAGATTTTGAAGGAGACAAACACTTCCTTGTTTGAGAGAGGCAGGCTGCGACTGTAAGTCTGTCTCAGCTGGTTCCAGCCAGGGTTCCACCTAACCCAGTGCACTATGTCCAACAGTGGCCAGAAGGTGCTATCTAAGGAAAAAGAACAGGGCAAGCCACCTTCTTTCTAGTGTCCTCCCAGCTCAGGACAGCTGAGCCTGATGTCCTCTTTGTGTATCTGCTTCTGGCCACTGTCAGAGAAAAGACATTTGTCTAGGTAGACCTTTGGTCTGACCCAGTACAGCTGCTTTTATGCAGGTATGTTTTGACTATTTTCTTAGGAACATGACCCACAAGGGTAAGACTGAGTGATCCCTGCTGAGTCAGCAGGTGTAAATGAATCTTTGACATTGCAGTGAGTTTTATAAGCATTCATGTTAGCTAACTTTCAACACATTTCACACAGTGCATCTGCTGCTGGATCAGAGGGGGTTTACTCTTTTCCCACCCCTACCTGGGGTATTTGAGTCTGGACCACTGGAGAATTATGTAATACAGCTTTAAAAATTAACAACTGTCTTCTGGTAGAGCAGTGCAAACTCTTTGCAACTCAGGTTTAGCAGGTTACATATCCATACTGTCTTCCTGGAACAGCTATACAGCATGCTCCCCTAAAGTAACAGGTCTATAGGATGTGCTCCTATTCCCCTGTCCTGTTTCCCTGCCTGACCACTGCAGTAGGGGAAGACTCACAAAATACAGAACTCACAAGAATTTAAACTCAAAGCCCTACTTCCTGCTTTTGTCCAGTGCCAGAAACATAGCAGTAACTTTTTCTGCACACAACTGGGCCTATTTTTCCTTACTTTGCTCTGTGCTGCTGTCTTCCTGTAGGGATGGAGTGGAATGGGAAGTTGTTGGTTTTCTCACACCATAAAAGAAATCTAAATCCTCTAGCAATAGGATAGTAGTGAGATGTTTATTGCACTCTTTAAGAAAGTTAAATACATACAGATTTTGGAGGCTGTACCTGTAAAATTATTTCTGTGAAAGCGATTATTATATTTAATCTATATTTATTCTTGTCACACAGAGCCTTAGGAGTACTGTACATAACATCTTTAGTGATCTTAGAGCAATCTCTCCTATGATCTGCCTACAACAGGGTGTCCTGTCACAGATGTGGAGCTTCCTTCTATCTTATTCCCACAACAACTAAAATTTAACCAACATTACATTGTTATCAGGGTTGTTTTGTCTAATACCACTACATATTAAAAGCAAGTTTTCTGAGAAGAACCAGATTGACTTTCCCCAAAGGACTACTGATGTTAATGCCTTTACCAATTGTGTTCCTGGAAAGCAGCATGTTGAAAGGCGCAGCAACAGCAACAGAAAAATAAAACTTTGTATTCAATAGTTACAGTCTTTTAATTAAGAAATCAGTCACATGAGGAAGCATAATGAACACAGTTTGTGACACGTGCACTGTTACAACAAACCTTTCTGGTACAAATATCACTTACAACATCAAGGTATGTGTACATACCTGCCTGTAGGCTGGGACTTGCAAATAGCAAGTCTTCCTCTTAAAAGTCTGCCTGGTTATAGACCACATCATTTTACACCAAATCCATTATGTGCCCTCCCACTAAACTCATGATTTGATCAGTCAAGTATTCCATTGAGTTTGTTGAGGCATTCGGAGTTCACTTTAACCAGAGCACACATTTATACATTAAAGCCAATCCCTAAATTCCTCTATTATAGAATAATTCTGCTTCTTCTGTAGATGACAGAATTTCTGGTTCCAGGTCTGCTCGCTTTATCTGAAATTTTTAGAAAAAGTGAATCAGCAACACCGTATCCTGGTAAGTACACGTTAAATCTTCTATACTTCAAACTTTGTACTAGTTGAAATACTGTATTCAGAAACAATATTATGAGAGATTTGAGGCCTTTTTTAGGGGTTTGGTTGGTTGGTTTTTTTGCTTCTCTGATATATTTAAAAAATGTAAACATAAAGAAAGAAATGTGTTTTACTTAAACTTAGAGGTACTCCTGATATCTAACCAGAGCATTACTAAAGTTGTCTCCATTCACTGTATTTGACTGACTCACCCAGGAAAACTTCTCCTGTGAGCTGAGCAATTGGGAAGCTCAAAGGAAATAAACCAGCCATACTCTCAGTACATAATTTCTCAAAAGTCCCTGGTTTATCCTTGTTGCCAAAAGGGATTAAGAGAAGAATGCCAGAGCTCTTAGGCTAAGAGAAGCCATTGGAAACTGCAAGAGCTCCCTTTACGATTTTCTGAGAATACTCACAAGCGCTGGTAAGGGAGAGGAAACAACCTCAGAAAAGCATCCCAGAGTCCTCTCACCTGACCTTCTCTAGAGGCCAAAGTTCCAAGGGTTACAACCTCCCTTTAAAACCTGCCAGGAAGGAGTAGTTACCCAGGGAACAGATTAACTTAACCATTTGATAAGGCAGGGTGAAGCGATGACCTTGCACAGCTAGAGGAAAGGGATGTCACATGTGAGTTGGTTTACCTCTTTGACGAGCTCATGCTGACTTTGCGTAAAAGAAAAGATTCTCATCTGTGACCTAACTGACTTCAGCAGGACTGAAAATAGTGCTGAGAGAGTCTTGGTTTTAATCTTTAAGAAGGCTCTACTGGCCTTGCTTGCTTCAGACTATTGCAGAAATCTAATAAATCTAACTGTAAATATAAATGACACCCAATGCAAATTAGACAAAACAAATCCTGTAGGCCTCTACATCATACATAGGCCTTCCAAAGCAGCCTCTCCACCACCCCATTTTGGACACACTAACCATTTTAATCCTATTGATTTTTGCTACCTGGGCTTAGACTGCTGTCCATAGTTACAGACTGATTTAATACAGTAATAATCCAAAATCAGTTCCGATGAAAAGACTTACCTCCCCACACTGTGGGAACATACTAAGTGAAACTGGCAGCATCCCTGCCAGTACTGATGTAATCATCATCATTCTCATTGAAGCCAAAGCACGTGGAGTTTTTGCAAAGTTTGCTCTGTCAAAGATATGGAAAAGATAAGTATGTCAGTTCTGGCTTGAAAAATAATCTGACAATGAAATAAAGAGCATTAGCTACTGTTTCACTGGTTGAAATTGCACTAAAGTTAGTAATAACTTAGGTTTACAAATCCTAAAGGTGCTGCCTTATTTTATTTCCTAATTTCTTACTCTCAACTTCCTGTTATTTCCCAATTTCTTACTCTCAGCTTCCTGTTATTTCCCCTTGCTTTGGATTTCTTTAACTGCAGCATTTCTTGAGACCAGAATGGCAATACAAGATCAAGAATGTAAGCAGCAATATCAAAATGACAAAAGAACAGAAGGTGCATTAGTGCTTTAAAGTGTTTCAGTCCTTTGACTCAGATTTTTCTTGTATCACCTTCTCTTTCCTTTAAGATTTAGTTCCTCTTGGCAGTTCTACTTAGCATTATGCATAAATTTACTACTCTATTTTTTAAATTTATCTTGCATCTGCATTTATGTCTTCTGATAACAGGATTCTCTAATGCTAATTAAATGAGATATGTGATCCTCACCAAAAGCTGAAGGAAAGCTAAAAACTCTCTGATAAAATATACAGTGAATTCTTAGGATACAGGGTTTTTAAAATGTTGCAAAAGCAATAAAGGTTTTATAATGTATGGCCGGCTATCTGGGAGTTGAGGTCCAGTTTTAGTGACAAATTCAAGTCCCATATTCTCTCTTAAGGAATAACAAATCTAAGGTAAGCAGCACTCAAATCAGTTAGGGAACCTAGGTGCTGGAAAGTGGCCTGTCAGAAGAGCACAGACAAACATGTTTCCTGCCCAGGAGAACAGAGGAAATCCTCATAGCTTTAGACAACCTCCTGCAATAAAATCAAAGCATGGGTGCCGACACAACCAGAGTCACTTAGATAAATAAGTGAATTACACTGAACAGAAACCTCCCAGATAACCCCTTCTACCAAAGCAAGCAATATCGCAAAAGTATGAAAAAATTGGCATGTGGTAACAGCCAGACTAAATACCAGAATAAACACTAACCAGGCACCCCCATCCTTGTTGTAATACCTCTTACCTTTCCACAAAGTACATAAACACAGCTGGCAGGAAGAAGGCTGTCCCAAACAAGGCTGCTCTTGACAATGCTGTTTCTTTTACGGCCTCCAGAGAGGGAGAAAAATAAACGTTGTTCAGAGCAGTGCTCCCTGCAGCTCCAAATACTGCATGTTTCTGTGAAAACTTTTTTGTCTAATACTCTGGAGTTTCAAGCAATAGGTAAGTCAAGGATGAAAATATTTGTTAGAGGGTTTCTTTTATAAATGGAAACTGAACTCTTTCATTTGGCAAATATTCCACTTGTGACTAATAAATGCCTTAAAAGGAAGGTGATACTACTGAGGCCCCATCAAGTTTTCCTACCATGACAATCATTTTGCCATGATCTGCCTTTTTTAAGTGTGCTGAACTCTTTCCAAATGGTCATAACTTCTGGGCCTCTTACCCATATCTTAGCAAATTTGAAATTCTCTCTCCAGCTGTCCACACATCTTTATATCTAGCTGTTTTCTCCTTCCCATGGACACCAGTATTGAAAGGGAGGGTCACTGAGAGCACAAAAAAAAGATGTGTCCTTGCTCTAGTTCCTTTTGTGCCGGGCTCTACAGTGGATGCTGAGAAACAAGGCAGGGAGCAAGTACAGGGACCTTTTGGTCCACAATTGGATCCCAAGGATGAAATGCACCACCACACCGTAGATCAGGACATTAACCTTTAGGAAGCACAGCCTTTAAAACTACTATAGAAGATGCATGTACTATGTACAATACAAGGCTTTTCTCTGAGGTGCACCATCAGAGGCAGAAGCTCCAAGAGCCTTGTCTCTTCTGATGTGACCAGGGAGAATAGAAATCACTGTATTTGCATCCCGGTGGCTCAGCTCTGGCACTGGATGTATTGGGCCAGAGGGGCTGCCAACCCTTGGAGACACAAGACAGGCCCCAACCTAGTTCCAGAGACCTGGTCCAAGTTTACCCAAAGATTCAGCATCTGATTCAGGATTAACATTTAGTGGTTCCTCATTTCAGTATATCCAACTCTATCTACTCTCAGCCTCAAGTTCAGCTCTTTGCCAGGCAAGTCAAGAGAGGCCCCCATCTTTGCCTACCTTCTTACCAGCCTTCTGTGATATTCCTACAACTTTGCCATTCCTGTCCATCACTTCAATCCCATTCTCAAACTCTGGGCTTCTCACCACCGCCACAGTAAATGCACACATCAAGCCTGCAGAGTTAAAGAGGATTTTGCTTTGAAAGATCTAACAAGACTATCTCAGTAATAACATTCATAATTATGTCCATTTTAAACATCCAGTTCAACAGTTCACAATTGAGTATCCTGGCAGCTGAAGAAGAGACTGCCCATAAAAATCTACCTGGGATCTTAATACTTGTTTCAGAAGCCTGAAAGAGATTTTAAGGCCCCAAACCCAGAAGTTGCTTTATTAGTATGGACACTCAGAGCTTTCATCACTACCACCCATTTCAAACCAACAGTACATTGTTCTTAAGAGAAAGGGGAGGGGTTTGTGTTGTGCGTAGATTTTGTACAGGTTAGTGCAAAATCCAGTACATAAGAAAAGAAACAGAACAGGGAAGGCTTGAGATAAAGGTTGCATCCTTGATTTGTAAGGGAGGGTACCAGGGGAATGCTGGCTGTAATATGTTCCGCGATTGTATTTCTCTGTCCAGCCACGTGTCTCAGTCACAAGCAGCAGAGCTTCAGCTGGATCCTAGATATCTGCTACAGGATGAGAATATTTCAGCCTCCTTCAGATCCAGCATGATGAGGTGCCCGAAAATATCCATTCCATAGTCACTAAAATCATGAGCCTGAACTACCCACACATATAAAGGCCATATTGAAAGGGAGTTTTTAATCCATCTGTTTTTCTCCTTTCTCTTTTCTAGACCAAGATTCAGGCGTAACAAGGCATCACCTGTTGAGCTAACCTTGTTTGAAAAGAGAGATTTCTTTTTGTTACTTTTTGGCAGGGCTGCTCAATAAAGATATCAGTGTAACACATGACACTTTTCAAATGCTAGACTAATATTAATCAGTTACCCTCCAGTTTCTCTCTAGACTTAAGAAAACAGAAGCACATTCTAAAATCTGTTCCAAGGGAAACAAGTCAGCGAGCTTTTATGCAGATCCTCAGAAAGGTTTGGGTAGCCATCTCACATAACTTGGACCAGACAAGATGAAATTTGTTTAACTTTACCAGTTTCCCCCTAGAAAAGGCCATGATTTCCTATTAATGGCAGTAGAGAAACAGTTACCAACATCAACATCGATTTACTGGAGTGAGTCCAGTGAAGGGTCACAAAGATGATTAAGGGCATATGAGCATTTCTCATATGAGGAGAGGCTGAGAGAGCTGGGACTGATTAGCCTGGCTAAGAGAAGGCTCAGGGGGATCTTATTAATGTTCGTAAATATCTGATGGGAGGATGTAAAGAGTACAGAGCCAGACTCTTCTCAGCAGCGCCCAGAGACAGGATAAGAGGCAATGGGCACAAATTCGAATACAGGAAATTCCACTTCAGCATACAAAAAGAATTTTTTACAGTGAGGGTAATCAAACACTGGAACAGGTTGCACAGAGAATTTGTAGAGTCTCCATCCTTGGAGATATTCAAAACCTGCCTGGACATGGTCCTGGGCAACCTGCTCTAGCTGAGCCTGTTTGAGCAGTGGGTTTGGACCAGATGATCTGCAGAGGCCCCTTCCAAACTCAACCATTATGTGAGTCTCTGTGATCAAATAGTTAAACTTATCCTGGTGCAATTTCACTATGTCAGGAGAGCTGTTTCAGTAATGAATGAGACCTATTATCTTGCAAGGTTAATAATATTCTGATGTAATAACTCTCACTTACTTACTACTGTCAGCAGTTACACAGCCAGCAGCAGCCCCAATCTGAATAAGGAACTATGGCAGTGCATAGCTAGAGTTGTGTTGCACTCTGGTGTCATGTATGTACCACATCAGGTGGTGTCAATACTAATGTCACTGCCTTCTTCATCACTCCTGTCAGTCTTGGTGGTTTCGAGATAATGTCTGAGTTCACCCAGCCAAAGGAAAACACCAACTGTATCCCTGAATTTCTTTAAGAGAAACAGTTGTATGTCACGTATGCAAAGGTCAGAGCAATGCCCTGCAGCTTTAAAACTAAAAACTAGCAAGTATCAAATAAAGGTCATCTACACTGATCAGCATTAACTCTCACACAGAAGGGACAGTACCCAGCAATGGCAGTCAGAGAAGAAGGCTAGTAAACAATGAAGACCATATGTGTGCAAAGGCAAGAAAATTGTAGTCATGTGGGGCAGCAAATGGCCCTCAGACCAGCTGTGTGATGTACGGTTTCTTTTTACTCACCAAGAAGAGGAGCAGGTAAAAGTTTTCTGACAACTAGCTGCGTTAAGGGACTCTTCAATGTGTATCGATTCATGAAGAAGATAGGAACAGCCTAAGGCATTGGGAGGAAACAGGCACCTTCTATTAAAAAAGTATAAAATATTTCAATACGTGCAACAGTTTAGGAGAAAGAGTCTGCAACTTAGTACTTAAGATATCATCTACAAAAGTAAACAAATGCTTTGGTTTAATAATTCAAAGAAATACACATGTTCTCTAGTTACTGAGAAAGGTTTTGGTAATCACTGTTTTATATGAGAATAGGAACTAATATGGTAAAAAAGTATTAAAGACTATCATGTAGTGGACAGTAGTAGTACGTATGCAAAGACAGCAAAAGGAGAACAATTACCTCTCACTAATTCCCCTTAGCTATCCATCCAACTGCCTCTACAGTACATGTGCTGCTTTCTCCCCTAAATCAGACACCTGGTGCACTTGTCAATTCACATTTCTATCTCTGTAATTTCAGCCCTATTCTATATTCCCATAGCAAACTTCCTGCAAGTTTTATTTAGAAACAAATGGACAGGACACCAGCTACACCTCAGAGTTTCCCTTGGAGGACAAGGGGGAAGAATGTCCACATTCACCCACGGGCACAGCTGCCTCCCCAGACCTCTGTAACCCCTGAGCACTACTGGCCTGACTGTTTTGCCTAGTGGAAAGAGGAGAAAGCCCAGCTAACAAATGCAGGAATGCCCATATTTTTCTGACAGAAGGCTTATAAAGAGCATAGTTTAGTGTGGAGAGTAAGAAAATGCATTCTAGGGACATCAACACCCGCAATGCAATATCACGAGGATACCAGAGCTTACTCTGATATGGCAAGCTCTGGAAACCACATAGCTTTTTCACCATAGCACTGCCCCTCAGCTACCTAGCTCTCCTGAAAAGCTAATTAATCTGCACCCAGTGCAATATTTTCATGATTGTGCTGGTTCTGGGATCTGAGCTATCTCCATCCAGCACAGCAGCATGCAGCTTTCACCACTTGTTTAGAGTTAGCCAGATCTCTTCCAAAGGTCAAAGAGCAACTACAGCAACCCAGTGAGTTATTCTGTGTTTATAAACTCTGATCATTTCGCCTCACCACCCATTTTCTAAGCTCAAAAATAATAAAGAAAAGGACCTAAGAGAAAGCATCAGAGGAAGCCAAGCAAGGTATTGGCTGATGGCTGATCAAGAAAACTCTCCTATTCTCAACAGCTCTGGGGGAAGACATCAGAGTGGGACATAAAGAGCATAACCCTCAGGGATATTTGGCAGTGTGATTATCTCAGGGCCTACTCCTTGTCAGCATATCAAGAAAACGAGCACTGAGCAAATACATACACCTATAAATGCTGCATAGCAGATAGCTCCCAAGCCGCAGAAGACTTGCTTTTGTTGAACAGAGTACTCCTAAAAAGGACAGAGGAAACATACAGTGTAAGTACACTTGTAATACACTTGTAAATCATGTTCAAAATGTAATTGTACAATTAAGATTATTCCAAAAATAAAAATCAACACATACTTCAGCCTTCGTGGTACCATTTCCATTGATTAGGGTGAATCCAGTTGTATATGTGTGAAACACAAACTGCAGAAAGGAGAGACTATAAGCAAAAATGAATTTGGAACTGAGACTAAGACGTGTAAATATAGAAAGAAAGAGACAACTACCTGACAAAGAAATGCATTCTTTGCTGGGAGCTGAAGTGATGAAACAATAACCTAAAAGGAAAACCCCATGGGAAAATTAATTTTGATGAATTAGTAGTTTCTGGTCAGCGGTGGTTGGTTGGAATTGCTATGTTACTATTTGCAGGACTGTCAAAGGCTCCAGGCCACACCAGAGGCTATTTGCCCTGGTTCTAGGCTAACATACTAGAACTTTCTTGCCATGGAAGTGACATATTCACTTTCTCTATCCAAAATAAAACACAGAGATACAGTTATTAAAACATAGTGTACAAGAATATTTGGGCAAGATGCTCTTTTACTCAAACTAAAAAATGCATTTGTACCTGTGAAGTTTAAATAGATGCAACAGAATAACCTAGATAGTAGAAATAATAATTAAAGAAAAGAATGAGTAAGGGTCAGGCAGTTTTGGCTGGTGGGTACAGAGATACTAGATCTAACTAATCCAAGGTCTGAGATTTTAGTAGTTACTTCCCAAGTCCTAGTCTAGTTCAGACAGTGAATAAGAACTTCAGCTATAAACTATGGTCTTTCTTGAGGTCTGACCCACCAGGACACTTTTACCTTAACGTGTGGAGCACTCTCAAAGAATATCAAAGTCAACTAAGATACGGCAACTGTAGAGTAAGAGAAGGGCAGGGAATGTGCAAAGCCTCAGAGGAGGATCAATAATTCATTTATTACTAGTGGGTCACACTACTCCTATTATTAATGCCAGAGATGAATCTAACCACATCTATGAAAGAGCATTAAGTTGTAAACATTAAATATTCCTGTTAGTTCTATTACTGTTCTTAATGTAACAGCCATCAAGATTTTCATTATACTTTCTAGTGGTGCCACAGATTCATGTAGTAACCTGTATACGGAATTAAATATCTCAGTATGCATACTCCTATGTCAAACACATAGGCAAACACATCTAAATGGATAAATGTGCATAAAATTACAGCTACAAACTTGATCAAATAAAATGGTGCAATGTAGATGAATTGGAGTTTAGGGGAACTATAACAAGAGTTTATTTTCACACCTTTTGTCATTTCCTAACAACACCAATTTTTAGAGGCAAAAATATGAACTGTGTAAGAGAAAATTCACATTTTGGTGCCGAACAATAGTGTAGTAGGCTCCGACTCTTTCCAAATACAGTCCCATTTTTTCCGAGTCTAAACAGACCAAAAACAGGCCTTGCTCTCAATGCCTAATGAATTTCAACACCTTACATATAAAAGCTGACCTTCAGGCAAGAACAGTCTCTCTGAACACTGCTGAAGCACGGTAGCTAACAGTTTGGACATCTAATATGACTCCTTAAGGGCTTGATTTCTAGAAAGTGACTCAACCCTTCCCAAAACCCACAGTTCTTCTAAAAGGTTGTGCTGAACATACAACTGAGAAACCTAAATCCTCTCATTCCCTCTTTGCAAATCCTGGCTTTGAAAAAATGTAAGCCATGTGACACACTAGCATCTTTCATCATTACTCACCAATGGAAGAGATAGGGGCAGGAAGGCTAAAAAGAAGAACAACTTTATTTCAGTAACAATAACTGCTGTGAGTCTAGATTCATGGTTTTGAGAAGAAAACTCCCCCTAACTTCCCCCCTTCTAGTTTCAGCTGAAAAGAAAACACTAGCCCACAAAACAGCACCATCTCCAGGAGCTGCAATTTTGATCTTTGTCTCTCAGTATTCATTCAAGAAGCTAGAGCATCTGTCTCAGCTTATGGCGAAAAGAAGCTCTTGTGAACTCCACTCAACATGGCTACTTGGAAACTATATAACCGAGCTCTGAAGGGAAATTGCTTCTCCTCCCTCCATTCAAAAGCAAGAATGCAGCAACAAAGGCTGCCATATCTGTGAGTGGTTACATAAAGTAACAAATAAATAGTCTAAGTATGCTTGTGTCTGATTAACTCTCTATGGTATCTTGTCTATACATCACCCCAAGCAGAGTCTACCTGCCACCACAGCAATTAAATTCATATAGTAGCCATGTGCACCAAGGGACAACCTAGAATATCGTGGACTGTTTTACCTGTGAAGGTATTTGGGTACTCATTATGTAGTGCCAAAAAATAGAGACTGGTCAGACCATTTCTGCAGATGAACTGCAGGTAACATGCCTCTTCTAGAGCACTGTGGGAATAAATCTTCAATAAACAAGATAAATGCAAGTAACAGAAGTAAAAGCGTACACATTTTTTTCTATATGGGAAGAGTATCGCTATAGTATCACAGTGGTTATTTACTATGAGCCATTTCCCTTTGATGCTTCAGTCACACACAGAAAAACTTAAGGGAACTGACCTGGAGGTCTAAACAAAACAGGAATTACACTGTCCGTATCAGGATGCACGCTAGACTTCAAGGAGAAAAAAAAAAAGGGAAGAAAGGGAAGATTAGACCATCTTTGCCATACTTAAATAAGAAAGAAAAAGAATAGATTTCTAAATCTTTTGTAAACTTACCAGGCTTAGCAGGAAGGCCTGCTTCATCTAAATAATTTGAAAATTAGATTAGCAATCAAGTTTCAGAAGAGATTGAATAAAAACTTGTTTCTAAATTTATTATAGATATCACTTTTCCAATAACTCACATTTATATGGAGTGCTATATGTATATAAATATATATACACCCCCATGCATTATTTTCTCTGTGAAATTTTCCCCCACATACTCATGGCTGAATATAATTTACTCATATTTCATGTGCTGACTAACAGCACCAAAGCACACACTATGGCAGAAAAGAAAGCAAAAAAAGTTAAGCTAGTATATAGAATATATAAATAGAAAACAACCAATTCTTAAATATGGCCAAAAGCCTAAACACTTATGGTTAAGACTTTGTTTTTTTCAGAATCACAAATTTCTTACTTCTCCTTTTGCACTTTAACAGCCAGGGTACTAAACGCCACATGGTACAGCTGAGTCCTGACTGAATCAAAAGAAAGAATCCTCTAACGAAACAAGGGTTTAGCACAACTTTCTGGCAATTCTCTGAGTAAATTTCCCATCCAAGTACTGCTACTGCTCATTTTACGAGGTGTGAGACCCAGTCAGCCTGCATTCTATATGATGATGCAACATCAACAATTTCAAACGAGCTCAGTATGGATTTTGTGTATTTATCACTTATATTACCTAAACTGGGGACAGGCAGGCTCAGAGCAATGATTCCTAGAGTGATTTGAGAGTTCCTTTTAAACTTAAGTGATATGACACGCAAATAAGTATTCTTCAGGATGATAAAACTGAAATTTGGCATTGAAGTTAGTAGTCATCCAAAGAAATTCTGATCAGATTCACAGATTAAAAATCTCTGTAGTAAAGAGTTTTCTACTGTTATCCCTTGTATCTGTATCTCAGTATTCTGTCTGCTAGATCTTTCCAATATCAACTATTTCAGTCATGAAAAAGATACCTCTATTTTCTGTAAACTGCACTCCAAAATACCTGATTGCTGTGAATGGGCTCACTTAGGGTCTTTTCATTGTTTTGTATGGATAATCTGCTGCTTCTTATTTCTTCCTACATTTAAGAAAAAACAAAACAGAAAAAAATAAGCCAGATTTAAATATTCTAAAGCACAACATATCAGTTAAAACACACACTAAATACAAACCTAAAATGTTAAGCTAATGAACCTTTCTGTCCTTCACCAGAGCAGTGAAAGCAAGAACACACATAGGTGCACAGCCTCTTCAAGATCATAGAAACTTTCATATTATTCAGGCTCCCTCAGTGCTTTTATCTACCAGTCTTTAGTTCCATTACATGAGTACCCCTGAACTTTAAGCATATGAGCAACCTCACTGAAATTAAGAGCATTGTTCTTGTTCTTATTCATGTGCACTGGCAGATTCAAAGCTTTAAAAGGTTCTCACCAAAGCAACCATCTGATCTCCCCAACAGATGACTATTTACAAATGAAAATTTAAAACAGACTTTTAAACCTGCCAGAAATCAGCCACAACACCACTACATCTTCTTGCATCTTTATAAATGTGTAATCAAGTTTTGAGTCTTATACTCTTCCTTTAAAACTTGGCTTAAGCTTTTAATTACGAAAAAAAGGTACATATACTCAAAGATAATAAAATTGTAATCTTATGTAGCTTTCATTTTAGATAGCCTACATAAAAAGTAGTTCCCCTTAGGAGAACTTGTGAGATTACTTGGCTTTTCTTCAGGGAGCAGGTCTTCATTTGCAACAGTGTATCTTAATTCAAGGAAGAATGAACTATTGCCAGATCTCCGAGACAGTGAATGCATTATAAAAGTTTCTTGATAGTGTCTACACACACACAAACATTTATTATATTATTTATGCATATATATATAGTCATGCCATATCTATGTGTTTGTGTGTATATATAGACAAACACACAACATACTAACTCTGTAAGTGACAGGGAAATTCCCCTGTACATATGCTTTGATTGTATTATTTTGCTTTAACTTAACTTTCCCCTTTAAAAAAAGTCAAACAACAAAAATGTTTTTAACAAACCAAGCAACCAACTCTCATACCATGTGTTATAGTTTTTTCCTGCCTTCCCTGATAAAACTATACAGAAGTAGAACTACAGAAAAATACATCTTCCACAGAAGTTTGCTCTCATGTGACAATTCCTGAAATTTAGAAGCTTTATACTTTATGGCTGAAAGTGTGTTTAGTAAGTCACACTGTTAACAATAATTATTGTTAAAATTATAATTATTATTCTCTGGTATAAAAAGGCCCTACAAAGCAATTGTGTTTCCAGCTAAGAGGGGGATTCCCATCAGTGTAGATATTTGCAGGAGAGCCAAAAATTGTCTGCACGAGCTTCAGGCTAAGAGGCACCGCACAGACGGGCGCACAGAATTGGCCTGCCACGATCCGAGACGCCGGCAGTGCCCAGCAGCAAATCTACCTCCTCCAAAGCTGCCGCAGTCCCGCATCACAGGTCCACTGGCAGCAGACAGCACTGAGGAAAAGCGTGCCCGGCCGCTCACGCCTGCTCTCTTGTCCCAGAGGCCTGCCCGACCCTCAGCTAGGCTAACTCAGCTGTTGGTGCAGCCATGTCCTGAACGGGACCACCGAAATGATATGGTCTAGATCCTTTTGCTTCATTTATTTATTTGTGCGTACATATATAAAACATAATATACATATGTGTATATATGAAAATGTATTTTATGTTTCTCCGAAGCTTGTAACGATATTCCACACCTCAGCAAAGCCAGTCGCTAAGATCCCTGCTGTAAGGTTTATGCGGCCGCCGGCGGGCGCCAGCAGCAGCGCAGGGCGCCAGCAGCAGCGCAGGGCGCAGGCACTCACCGAGGGCCGGAGGAGCAGCAGGGGGTCGAGGACATCTGCCCACAGACGGAACCTCTGCAAGAAAGACTGCGGAAAGCGCGTGGCAAGGCTCGCTGCGCCACCCGCGATCGCGCCGGCGCCGGGCCCAGCTCGGGCGGCGCAGGGGAACCCCGCCGCCCGTCTCGGCCCGGCCCGACCCGGCCCGGCCCGCGCCGCGCCTCCCTGCCGCCCGCCCCCCAGCCCTTACCCGGCCCTCCGCCCGCCACAACTGCAGGTTGGGGTCCATGGCGCCGCGGCACCGGAAGGCGCCCGGGGACGGTCCGGCTGCTGCACGCTCCGCCCGCCCGGGCCTCGCGGGCGCCGTCCCAGGGCCCGCGGCGGCCGGCCGAAGGGTGGGGGGGGGCGGCCGCGGCCTGGTGTCGCCTCCACCCCCAAAGCGCCCCGGCAGCCACGGGCGCTTTGCCGGCCAAAAACAGCAAGGGGCAGAAAGAGCTGTAACAGAGGAAAGGTCCGATTGCCTTTTTCTCTTCCGGCAGCTTCCCTTCAGCATGACTGGGGGGCACAGATACAGTCAAGGAGCAGGACTGCAAAGAGGCCCCCTT
>NW_020447251.1:93267-99759 GCF_003343035.1 Apteryx rowi
CAGCCCTCTGGTTTCACAGGTGCAAAACACTGATCCATCACTCTATGTTATCGAGCTGTGCAGAGGTTTATCTTCACACAGTGTGGGGGGCAGGAGACTGGCTTTACTAAAAAGTTGCATGGATAGCAGTGGCTTTATGGAAAACTGAAGTAAAATACTGGGACTGAAAAACAGTATTTGCAAGTACTGAAAGCTGTAATGGTGACTTTCTCTCCCTTTACGTCACCAGGCATCACAGAATGGCGGGCACTTTTTTTCATCCTTTTACTTACTAAAAAGTTAACTTGTAGTGATAAAACAACTTTCTCCTTTGCCAAGGCAGTTCCTCTGTGTTTGTTCTCCATAGTTCATTCCCCTGCTCACAAGGGGAGGAGGTGAAAAATATAAACCCATTCAGTATTGTTTCAATTTATCCAGCCCTCCAGCACACCCACTGCTTACTGCTCTTTGGCCTACTCACCTCTGTACACACATACAAAGTCAGTTGCAGCCATTAACTGCTTATTGCAAATAAAGGTATAGCAGATAGTTTTTAATGCAATGCAACTTACCTAACTTCTTCGGAGTACAGGAACAAGACTCTTAGGAAAAGTGGTATTAAGAAAAAAGCAACACAGCTACAGCTAATCATTGTTAAGATTTATTGACGGTTGTGTAGTTTGAGAGATATGCTACATTCTTTTCAAGCAGTACAACATTTGGCCATTAAGGTGTTCTGGAAGCAGATTCAAACAAATAAGCAATTCTTTAAGTGAAGGAAAACTCTCACTAAGCTCTAGTAAGTACACCACAGGCATTAAAGTTTTTACTGTTGTGCAAGCAGAATATAAATTCTTCATGCTTGTTAACATTCCTGTTCTATTTGGTGCTGTATCCTGGACTATATGTGGGATGAAAATGGCAGGTTTACATTCATTTCAAGTTACGGTGCATTCATATGTGGAAAATTTGGGGGTTACTTTTGCTTGTTACATTCATCCCTTCCCCTGAGAAGTTCATTAAAAACAAAGCCTGTATCAAACCTGTTTTCTGTATTGTACACACTCTGCCTTTTCAAGCTGTTATTACAGAATTCCATCTTTCATGTGAGAAAAGAAAACCTGGGAAACTCTCTGGTCCAAGGCTAGTTAAGAAAAGAGAGGAAAACCTAGTGGAAGGCAAACGTACTCTGTGTACTTCTCCCATTCAGTAAGACAACTATTGGCTACAGAAATTCATGAAACTGAAGTTGCCAAGGGAAAAAAAACCCTCAACTTTTTCATCTTTCTTTTAAAACAAGACAAGGGAGTCAGTAAATGTTTTAGTATTTAATTTTTTTTAAGCATGAAGAAATTAGAACTTTTTTTTTTTTTTAAATAATCACAGCTGCTTTCTTAAGGTCTTTAGCAACCTCTCTTAGTTGAAGTTGCACAAAGTAACATCTTCGGTTACTAAGAGCTTTTTCTGTGTATTTGAGTGTTTATGTATGCACTTTCTCAAAATATTCCTTAGAAGCTTCTGGACTTGGTTTGATCTGTCAAGAAAGGAAAGAATTTAGTTATATTCTAAGACAAGTCAATCATGGATTTGACATTTTATGCAATAAAAGCATGCACACTTTATTAAAACACTAGATTATTTCTGGTTCTCCACTCATTTGAAAGAGAAAAATGAAAACCTAGAAGATGAACAAGCTTCTATTTGCAAATTTTAAATATATGACATTTTTTCCTGCTAAATAGCAGGGCATTAAAGAAGTAAAAATCCAAGGACAACTGGTGGAAAGTGCAAGTCAAATTAAGAGTTTTAAGTACAATCTGTATCTTCTGTGAAGAAAGTTGCTGATTTTCTTTTAGGAATTGTGTGTTTAATATCCTACAAATAGACCAAATTGTTCCAACTGATGTAAGCTTCAGATTTGGACTACGTGAATAGATTCAGTCAAGCAGCTCACACCTAAGTAGTTCTCAGCCCTTTGGACATGCAAAGGTATGCCAGTGTCTATATTTAGAAAAGTGATATTTAGCAGGCACTTACTGTAGGGGAGTCTGGAGTCCAGTTTGCTGGGCAAACCTCTCCGTGTGTTTCTACATACTGGAATGCTTTCACCAAGCGAAGGGTCTCTTCTACACTACGACCCACAGGAAGGTCATTGATACTTAGATGCTTGATGACTCCATTAGGATCAATGATGAAGAGACCTCTGTAAACAAGCAAGAATTCAGGGAATGCAAATCACGTTCCAAGACCAAACACAAGAAACTGATGCACATATCTGTTAGGAGTAGCAATACAGCATTTAATACACTGTTTGCTAGTGCAGTGATCAAAAGCAAGACCGGTCTATTTGTATTGTGATATTACAAAGCATGCATGAAGACTATGAAATCAAGACAGCCAGAAATGTAACTAAAGCAGAACCTCTAATTCCACCTATATTTCAAAGCTGATAGCTGGCATCCTTCCCATGTCTTTTTGGTTAATAAGAAAATCTGAAGTTACTGATTGAAGAGTTGCTTGGACATTAAACTACTAAATTAAATCCTGTTACATATAAACAGTTGTGGAAACTGAAGTCCCAGTCTTACCTAATAACATGTTGAATTTAACTTAATTTTTCAACAAAGAAACATCAGAAGTCCCTTCTAGCAAAGAAGCTGCTCAGTTTTTAAGTGGAAGAAGAACAGGATAGAGTAACCTAGAATCAGTATTGTTCTTTATTCTTATTCAGCTCTGAAGCAGAGTTTTAAGCAATCCTCTACAGACTTTTACCACTCTGTCCTTAGAAGGGAACCAAATGAAACAATCCTTTTTCCACAGCATACAAGAAGCCTTTTTCTATCCAATATCCATAACTAGGGTTCTCTGAACACTAAGAATATGAGATTACTCCCATACTTTAGGGCTGATAGCTGGTATAGCCACCTTTTCATCCAGAGAGATCAGGAATCAGACATCTCCAATGGACTTCTATCCAACTCCAACATTTCTCAGGGATCACTGTTTACTTCTAGTAAGTATTTCCATGGTGGGAAAGGAAGTATTGTAAATTTCATTATTCTAGATAGTTGTGGGATTGACTGTAGTGGCCTCTAGGACTATATCTTAAAAATTTCTCACACAGAAGTTAAGGTGGTCTCCTTACCTCCAGGAAAAAAAAAAAAGTGGCCGGGGGTGGGGGGGGAAGAGAGGGAAGGAAAAGACAGACCTAAGTTCTGAGAGACTGAGAAATGCTCTTCTATCCTACTCTTCTTTCCCTTAAGTGTCATGGAGTTCTCCCCTTAACTCAGATCAATATAGCTGACTTTTCCTCTGCAGGTATTCTCAGAGAAGTCTGGAACCATTCCCAACTTTGCACTGATGGGTATGTACCCTTTTCCCAGAATGGGATCAAACAAAAGTCCTGCAAAACAAGTTGACACTTTATAGCCTTCATTTGATCCTCAGGAGGAGATAGCATGGCCCACACTGTTTTAAACTGGGTTGTGTCATAACAGTTACCAGCAATCATGTATTACCGTAGTGCTATGCCAGGTCCTTCTAGCAGCACACCATAATCACGGGAGATTTGTTTTGTGAGATCTGACAGAACTGGAATATTCATATGGCCCAAGCCGCCACTCTAGTGAAAACAGAATAAGACACCATTTTATCACCAAATGCTTTTTAAAGATTATCCTTTAGATGACTGAATTCAGTGCTCTTGAAGATATATTAACAAGAAAAAACATGTATTCCATTTGTACCATGAAAGAAACCATACAGGGGAAGTTTTTTAAGCATTCAGGAACACTTGATCTGTTTGGAACAAGAAAACTTTTTTTTTTTTTTTTTTTTTTGCACTGAGCATTTTAGAATTGCTTATTTTTGTGGTAAAGGACTAAGACAACAACAACAAAAAATTTCAGAAAGATTTCCTTTGTCCCCTATGCAGGAGCTTTGAATATAAAGTCTTCTATTGCATATGTAAGTGCTCAAAATTAAATAAGATGAACATGGTGAGGAGGGAAGGGAAAACATTTATACAACAGACAAAACACTGGCCACCAACCCATACCAAATATGCCAGTTTTGCTGTTCTCTATTTATGCATGTATTTTCTTTTGAATCTATTTAAATAATATTTAGAGAGTCAACCAAGATTGCTTTGAGTTTTGCAACATATTGGAACAGTAAGAGAGATAAGCTCCCTATCCTTGAAACATGACCAGAGTTTGTTAGCTTTTCTATTCCTGGCATCATCAGTGAATCGTTGTGTAATCTTAGTCACTTAGACCCTGATCTGGCAAATACTTGTCTGCAGTAGAGTTCTCAAATGCAGGGCTTTAAACACAGATATCAGAGAAACCAAGGTCTTAACTTCTCGAGGTGTCAGTTTTCCATCTGCACCATTGTGGCATTCTTTTATTCTTTGCAAAATATTTTGCTATGTGTGCACAAAACAACACATGACTGGAGTACACTTAACTGCTTTCATACGAGGCAGTGAAATCAGTCCATAATCACATTTTAGAGCTTTAAACAAAGCATGCAGAAAATTAATTACTCTGATTGGCTCAGCCAAGACATATTAAATCTAGCAGACAAACTCTCCCGTATGTTACAAAGAAAAAGCCATGCATCTAGAGCACCCTAGTCTGACAACAACCAGCACTGCTGTCGACCACATGATCCCACGGGCAATAACTGATCACACAGGAGCTTCTGTGCCTTCCTGTGACATTTTTGATTCTCTACTACTAAATAAACTAGTGAGATGGCTTACATTATCACAAGTATGTATTTTATATTTAAAAAAGTAAAAGCAACTGCTCTCCAGTAAAAGCTAGTCTTTGCTGTCAGTTCTTCTTTCCCTGAAGAAAGTTGAGGACCTACGTTTGTATTTAAGAAGTGGAACCATTTCAGCAAATGACAGTTAATACTGATAAACTGGTTGTTCTTTTGTTTCCATTCTGCAGTTACCAGCGCTAGGTACTAGTTAGCAATAATTACTAAGTCAGCTGCTAGTAATTTTATGTCATGCTACACACAAACCATTAGCTGTAACAAGCACCTCAGGATAGCAACATGTGCACTGAATATTCAATTTGTGGGATAAACATAAGGACATGATGTAACCTCCAGGACTACCAAGACAGTCAGGAAAACAAAGACAAAAAAAAAACTATGAAAGAAAAGATCAGGAAAAAGACTGAGGTCAGAGTTGAGTTACATCATCTTATGTTAGTCACTTAGACATATCACTGTCTATTTATTGAAATTAGCATTTGCATGATTGTTCATTCAACTCTTCTTCTCAGGAGCTCTTATAAAAAGAAAACAAACCAATACAGAAAACCCCAAACAGCTGCCCAATTCATACCTTTCGTGGCGTATTTATCCAGGCCAGATGACAGAAGTGAGAGTCCACAGAAACTGCAACCACTTCACAGTTCACATCATGAAATTCATTTGCTTTATTACTGAAAGCTACAATTTCTGTGGGGCATACAAAGGTGCTAGGTGGGAAGACAGAAGAGGGTGTAAAGATTCTGCAAACTTTGGAGAGTTTTTAGAAAAGACGCTCATATATCTGTGTCTAGGCACTAATGCAGCAGTGCATTTTATTTAACTGTATGCTTGATAATTCTGACCATGTTCCCTGCTCAAGACTGACTTCAGTAAGTCTCAAAGCAACAGCAACTGCCACACAGCTACATGGCACATCAATTTTCAACTCCCGGTTCTTAACAAAGGTATTTTTGCATGGAAGTTCTATACTAGGAAGGGCTGCAGACTACATCCTCTCCCAGCTACCCACATACACTAGACTTCAGCAGAAATGTCCAGGATGCTCTTAGCTATTCAAGTCTTCTGGGGCCCTGTTGGATCACCTTTTGCTTTGGAGTTGCAGTTCTGCTGACCTGCTGCTTAAAAGGATACAGGCTTCACTGGGACCAGAGCTGCAAGGCAATGCTCCTACCCCCAGGGATTTGACTGTAAGAAGAACCATGCTTGCAAGACCTGGCTATCTCCTGAAACACTCCTAGCAGCCAGCGGATTCTCTCCAACCATTGCTTTAATACACAGCTACCTTTTGCCCCCGAATCTTATCACTCATGCTCTAGAAACAGACACATCTGCTTTGCAAGCCTACCCCGGATAAGGTAAAAAACAGTCACTTCAGACAGGAATGCCATGCTGTGTTTTTGATTATCTTCAGCCAGGCTCTTTAAGTTACAAGCCTCAGGAGCAGCATTTGAAAGGGAATAAACCTGCACTCACAAATCCAGAGGGTAGAAGAAGAGAACCAGGTATTTCCCCTTAAAATCATCTAGGCTCAGCTCTTTGAACTCTCCGTTGACAACAGCTGTTCCTTTAAAAAACGGGGCGTGCTGCGTAACTGCTGGAGCAAACCTGGAAGAGCCTTGGGGGGGAGAAAAAAAGAGTCACATTGTATCGCTGCAGGACGCGCCCTCGGCCCCGGGAGGCAGCCGCCGGCGCCGGCCCCACGGCCCCCCCGCGCACTTACCG
>NW_020447251.1:100034-108211 GCF_003343035.1 Apteryx rowi
CGGGAAGGGGAAGGCAGGGGAGGGCGGCCCGGCCCGGCCCAGCCCGGCCCGGCCTGGCCAGCGCGCAGGGAGGGGGCGGAGGAGCCGCCTGCCGCCGCTGCCGACTGCGAGCGCCCCGCGGGTCTCACGGGAGAGCCCACCCCGCTCGGCTGCGCCTTGTCACTCAGCAGTGCGCCCCTATGGCATAAGGAAGCTAGAAATAACGCTCGGGGAGCGCTGCCTTGCCTTTCAGTTGAGTCGATGGCTGCTGGTTCTAGT
This sequence comes from Apteryx rowi, assembly GCF_003343035.1. Classification (NCBI taxonomy): domain Eukaryota; kingdom Metazoa; phylum Chordata; class Aves; order Apterygiformes; family Apterygidae; genus Apteryx; species Apteryx rowi. The sequence goes on from NW_020447251.1 coordinate 100,293, forward strand.
AAAATTATCAGTCCCTATAAGTAATGAGTTGACTGGTGCTGTGTTTGGAAGACAGTGTGTGTTTTTCTGTGGCTTTTCTGTTGATGGAGCTGAAAATGATGCTGATTAGAGGATGCATTTTCGATAGATACTGATACAGACCAAAACTGAGGGGAAAAACGTATGGCTTGTGCTGCTTGACCTAAGAAACCTTCCAGCTACAAACTTTTCTTTGGCAAAACGCAATTGACTCTCTCTTTATTGAACTCGGTCAAATTATGATTGTTTAATCATAATCAAACAATTACAGCATGGTAATGATGTGCCTGCTTAGCTCCTCTCAGCTGTGAGCTGAGGCAAGCCAAAGCCCTTGCTTAGCTGCCCACACTGGCAGTTACTGCTGCTACTGGACAATGCTTTGTTAAACTGAATGTGCCTGTGCCCTGACACTGTCTGCTCTGGAGGTTTGTCGCAGTTCTGCACTGACTGTCGCAGGGGAACTGCACAGGTTCAGCCCTAGGAAGAGGCATTACAGTGTGTATAAGCACTTGGGCAGGTAGGAGAGTCATAAAACCACATCATGGGCCCCCCAGTCTCCTTCCAGATCAAGCAGCAGAGAAGGTGTATAGGTTCTGGAAGGAACCACACCTGATACGTATAAACCTTACTGTTTCCCTGCAGCTGGAGGCTCCAGTCTGCTGCTGATGCCTGCCCCTACAACTCAAACTAAGGGAGCTACTTTAACTAAGTCATTGATCAGTATAGGGTTTTTCTCAAGCTGTTTTTGTTAAATACCTGACAATGGCAGCAGCAGAGACCACCTTCACCAATACAGGCACCGGCTCCCTTCCCTGATGTAGGCCACATCCTTTGGAGCAGCACAAGCGGCGTGCACAACCCAGAGTACGAAAATCAAACACGCTAAAAGTCCATTTTTCTCTTCTCTGCTTCTTTTTGCATGTTTCTTTGCCTAAGTAGTCAAATCAAGTTGAACCCAGTTTTGTTTCTGGTTTCTTTTTTTATTAATATCCACAGTCTTTACAAAGGAGAGATCCCACCCTATGAACAGGTGAGAAATCCAGCTCTGCTGGCAGTATGAGCTCTGCTTCCAGAGCCAAGGCTGAAGGGGACTAATGCAGAGAACCATATCCCCTGACTCTTGGAGTCTCAGTGGATGCTACATCTTTAGTACCAAACAAATTAGTGAGCTTGTTCCTGGTACTCACCCAGCTGGCATGGTCTGTTCACTTCTGTAGTAGTAAACTCTCCAAGCCTCTAAAAGAGGATGGTTGCACACAAATTGCCTGTTGAGATTGGTCCCTAGCCTGTATTAACTCCCTAATAAGTCCAGGAACTATTTGGGGCAGTGTTAGTTGGTGTTGGCCAAAAGCACACCAGGGACCTTTCTAAACATTTAACATTGTGAACAGACCACTTCCAGTGCTTGGTCCCTTTCCCTAGCACTCCTGAGCTTATCAATACAGATATAGCTGATGACAGCTGAAAATGTGGCTCAGATAATCTTCTCCAAAACTGAAGTGCCCAGTAGAGCAACCAGAATGATATATCTATTCATATGTGCCCTGAGAAAGCTAGGCAACTGCCTGGACATATGATGAAGAGAGAGGTGCCCTCACGAGAGTGTGGAGGAGGAACTGTTCCTGTAGCCAGGGTGAGAAGAGGGGGAAGGAAAACATGCACACCTAAGGATATGCATACCCCAGTTTGGGATCTTCTAAGGTAGTAGTCTAACAGCTTCCTGCACCCACTAATTTTCTTGACTTCAAGTATGCATCAGTATCAATTCCGATGTTGAAGGTGTTCCCTTCAGGCTTAATATCCTTTAACAAGATGCGTCTCTAACAAGATGCGTGTGTGTGTTTGTATGTGTGCATGCGTGCAGCAATTGGTTACTAAACTAGAAGACTTTCAGTTAATGAACCTTAGCTGTTCCTTTCTTTACTTTGTTAAGGGAAACCTGAAGGTGTAAGAGACAGTTCAGTTCTGACTCTTGCGGATGAGCAAGAGCTGCTTGAAAGTGCCAGATGGACAGAGGCTCTGATGGGAAGGTCACTGTGGCCAAGCTGGGAGCTGGCTGGCTGGGCTGCTCAGTTTATTTGCATGTCTGCTATCTAAAAGTTAGGGGTATTCTTGCTTAAAAAACCCTCGAATTCTGAAAGTGGAAGCAAGTATATGATTTGAATGTTTGAAAATATGTCAAATACACTGTGGGCAAGCTATTCCACAGCCCATGCCATAGCCTGCAGCCCTGGGAGCCCTAAGGAAGAGTGGCCCACACAGAGGGAAGGAGCGGTTGCCCAGGGATATGTCTGCAGTACAATTCAGTGAGTTTCTCAGTGGCACTGCCGAAATGCTCCGAGGGCTGTCAGCAGAGCAATAAGAAGAGGAGCTGAGCAAGGGAAATGTGCAGAGCCATGCCTGATGGTGAAGAGTAGCAAAGAAACATCAGCCATGACTTGAGTTGATTCCCTGAAGAGCAGTGCAGAATGGCACCTCTGTGTTCACGTCTACTGAAGTGGCACATCCCTTCGAATCAGTAGATGAGCTCACCCAGCATCTGGCTCCCCTAAGGTTGGGCAGCAAATTGGGAGTTAGAGACATGACTGGAGCACAGCGGTTCCTTTCCCTCAGATGTGGGAGCTGTATTGTAGCAGCAAAAAAGGGCTATTGCTAGGATTTCCTGAGGATGGTGGTCTCACCCACGGTTGACTATTCACAACTTCTAAGTTGATATATTCTAAAATGATGTTCTCTCTCTCCCCCCCCCCCCTTGCTGGAAAGTTATATTTGTTTAAAACTCTTTGTTTAAACACTTGGCTTGCAGGCAGGGAAATATTGCTCATGCTTTGTCATGAAAGCGGCATAATTCAGTTTCCCAGACTTCTGGGCAAGAGCTTGAAATACTGCCATTTAACAAGGGGGGTTATTTTCCGTTTTGCTTTTTACTGGGTGTCCCTAGAACTTGAACATGGACTTGTCACTGCCAAAGTACACCTGGAAAAAGAGTTGTTCTTTTTCCTCAGCTCCAGTTCTGGCACAGGCTAGACCAGCTGTTAAACCTGATTCTTCATGCCATCTGAAGTTCAAAATAAATCTTCCAAGTGGTACTACATGCCCATCTTTCTCCGTATTTGTTGGGTTTATGCTTTTCTGTCTCACTGTACACTTCTGACAGCAGAATACACAGTGTTACTGATTCACATGATAAAAACCAAACCAAACCAAAACAAAACAGGGAAAGCACAAGCCTTTGCTGGCCAGACAGACCCGAGTCTCATACCTCATCCCGCGGTGACAGACTACTGGTTCACATTGGTGCAGTGTGAGCTCAGCAGTGCATGGACATGCTAGCATTTGAAGGACTTGAGCCTTCAAACCTGATTGAAAGATATCTGGTCAATGGGAGACTTTCCAGGGATTTCAGCAAGCTTTAGGACAGAGTTTTGTTTATATCATTACAAGGTGCAGAACAGTGGAATGGAAAATAGATGTAGATTTTATTTTTAGCTATGCCATTTAGCTGCTTGCTGCCACTTTGTGCCTCTTTTGCCCTATCTGGGGATAATTAAATTTGCCTTTCTAGCTACAAGCTTTGAGATCTATTGATAAAAAATAGTTGTATATTGTTACCATTATTGTTTTGTGAGAGCTAGTTCTTAAAAAGCTTTTTGAAGCGTCATCATTAACACAACAAAGTAACAAAGATAACTTCTCTCTAAGCTTGATAAATGGGGTAAGCAAATGCCAAACCAGATCTCCTGCTGCTTTGGGTCATTGAATGTCTGATTCTACGTTGATGACATGATGCATACTTTTGCTTCTTTAAAAACTAAAATTGCTTATCTTCTGGAAGTTTATTTTATTCCATGTGCTTAATTGCTGTAACAGTCATTTGTCCTTTAGTTTGAGGAAATGGATGACTGCACAAAAGGTTTGGAAATGGGGAGAAACAACAGGGGCATAAAATTTTTCATCTAATCCAAAGCAAAAAGTTACGCTGTGACAACATGATGCATCAGTCCATGGCTGTTGGTAGATGGCAGCCTCTGTCTTTATGCAAAGGAGCTCTGTAAAAGGTTACAGCTGCCTGCAAATGCTTTCTCATAGGCCTGCGTGCTCCCACCTGCTGATACAGAATCTCAGCAGGAGGTGAAGAGATTTACCCATTTGTAGGAATAAGTTTCAAAAGCAATTCCAAACCCAGTACAGCCTAGAGGTAGTCATGAACAGGCTTTACAGGCTTTACTGGGTTAATCATATTTATAACATGGATTTTAGGAGGTAGCTGCTCTGAGGATATGTTTCCAATCGATAAGTAGAGGCAAAAGCCTTTCTGACATCTGGTTCACTTGGGGTCTTATCCTGTCATTTCAAGCAGGCAGTACTGAGGCCAAGTGTTTTTTCTCTGGTAGCAGGATAAAGCTGGGTGTGTTGCTGCTGTGTTTCTGGCTGGAGCCCTGTGAGCCCACCCTGTCGATGACTCATCAGTCAGTGGCTCAGAACATCACACGCTGCTTTGTGGCCTTCCTATTCTTATTATACTGATGCATTTGGGTCTTGCACAGTGCTGCCATTTCATTTACAAACCTCTCTTTACCGATAAAGGAAAGATGGCTGCCAGCCCTGCTTTATTCTGATGTTCAGCACTCATAAAAAGTATTTTTCTGAGCCTTTCCTGAATGATTTCAAATGAAAGATGTCTTATTGAAAAGCAGAACAACCAAAGCCCATAAACACCGTAAGAAGCACATTTCTCAGAATTTGTTTTTTTAAGCTTCTTTTTTTTCTTCCAAAATTGGCTGCTTCTATATATGATTCAGACTATTTTTTCCCTTTGCCCCCAGCAAACACTGAACTAAGATCTTTAGGCCAGAAAAAAGACCTATATTCCTACCCTGACACACTGTCTTTGAGTCTGTCTGCTTGAATATTTGAGCTTCACAAAAGTGACTAGAATAAGAAAGTGCAGAGACTCTGTTCTAAGCTATGGAACAGACTCACAGATGTCCTGGTGATGAACAGCCTCTTTCCCCCTCACTCACACTTACAGAGAATCTGACTGCTCCATTAAATCAGGTGTGAACATACCTTGACGTTAAAGGACTGTGTTAGCACAAGAGAAAAGGGATAAATAAATGTACCTGTACCTAATATTTTTTTTGTTGTATTTGTGAACCAGGTGTTCCAGGTGACATAAAAATGAAGATATCCATTGGTCTAAGGAAGTCATGAGGTAAGCCTCCTAATACTGTAGTGAGTTTTGCAAAGACCAGCTGATGGATTTTAAGGCAAGTAGGTCTGTGGCAAGCAAATCCCTTGTGCATGTCTGGCAATCCATTGGGAGCCATATATATGAAAGGGGCCATCCATCAGAGCTTTGTGCTGAAGCAGAGCCTCATCATGTGTCAATATTAGATTCAGACTTAAAAGACTGAAGTAGAAGAGAGCTGCAGTGAGGACTGATTGTCTTGATTTTGTTTTTCGGAATAGGCATTGTGATAGTGAATGCAACTCCTTCCATATTCTAGTGCACCAAACTGACTCAGACATACTGAAAACAAGTTTATGTTGTTAAATACTACAAAAATCATTAAGAAAAGTATTGTATAGATGTGCAACTCAAACACATTTTTTGCAGAATCCTTAGCAGTCCAGTAACAGCTCAGCTTTCTGCTCCCTGCCCTCAGCCACATTAAACAGTTATGTGACTGCCCCTAGTCAACTTCAATGCAAAGTCATCCAGCTTAGTTTAAATAGCCATTGGGCAGCAGGACAATATTTTGTTCCATTTCTGTGCCTGCTTCTGAAGGGACTATGCAACCATGCCCTTGGGTGCAAGAAACGTGAAGTACTTATTGGCTGAGCCATTCATGAAACCCTAGGTAGCTCAGTGGGATTTCAGAACACCATATAGTTCTTCTATAATTTGTTTCATAAATCTGCTGCTTACCCGTTCAAGCATACTCAGTAAGCATTCACAAAGTATACAGGATAACATCAGCAATCCAAAGTCATACTTCCATCCCACAGGGCAGCACTGCAGATGACTGTGCTTGTGTGCCACTTAAGTATATAGAAGAGAAGCAGTAGAGCCTTCAGGTGCACATGCTGTTTTCCAAGTGCTTAGCAACCCAAACTTAAGATCTTCAAGTGCCCACTTTTCATTTGCACACCAGCATAAAAGTTATACATGAAACATTGTGTGTGCTCACTGTGCAGCCTCAGGTGAAGGTAAATCCTTCCTCATTGAATAGCCTGCTCCTGAGATGTGGCAAGCCCACTGAGATCCCATTGCTATCAGTAGAAGTTGAGATCACTCCTGCAATGAGTGCTTCACAGAATGGGGAGTAAGGCACATGCACAAGCTGTGTTTTATGGATTGTCTCCTAACTGCAGGGATTTTTTTTTTATTTTTATTTTTTGCCATGCAGACCTCCACACACTGTGGGTAAGAGATGGAAAGGATGTGTATTCTTTTTTCCTTTGGAGAGAGGGGTTGCGTGTAATGTTAAGAAGGTTGTATGCAGTAAATGGTGTAGCTGTGTTCTCTAACATCAGTCACGTTCTGATGCTAGTGTTGCCCTTGTGATGACCATTAGTAAGTAGCTGGGCAAGGATGTGAAATGCAGTTATAACCTGAGTATAATTTGTTCTGTTTACAAGCAAGCATCAGTCCTTGCTCAGAAGTGGTCAAACAACATGCAGGGCAGAGACTCCTTAGGAACCTCATCTCTATGCTAAGGCTCTGGTTTCCAGGAAGCAATTTTTCCCTCAAGAATTATTTAATCAGAGAAAAATCTTCCGGTACTTACAGACACAACTGCAGTTATATAGAACTTGGCATTACAAAGAAAGTAACCACAACACAGCATGGCTTCCGGAGATTGAACATTTTCTGAAGTGATAGGAGAGGGAATGTGGAAGACTGCATAGCAGTGCCACCTGCTCTAACAATAGCTTTGAAAGTTCCAACCTTTGACACTTAATCAGGTACAAAAGGCATTCATTATAGCCACATTATCCTAATGTCAAAGGTATTACTCATTAAATGCATGTCTTATTTGTTTCCTATGTTCAGAAAACGTGTTCTAGGAGTCTGCAAGTCATGGTATTCCAAGTCACTTCTGCCTAGATGTAGAAAAAAATGTGATCAGTACAATTAAACACAGAAAAAAAAAGTAGTGACTATGTTCCACTTACAAGAAGCTGCATGGTAATTTGATTTGCTTCACATGGATTTAATCAATGCAAATACTGATGGAGGAAGAGCATTAGTGAGAGTAATGTGTCACTTTTATTCCTCTTTCTTTGCCTGACCTGCTCAGTGTTATATTGATCTACCTTGCTGCCAGGAAAATCAGAATCATGCTGACATGAGCTTCTGTCTTGTATAAGAGAAATTAGTTTATGTTGCAATGTAGTGCTTAAAATTCAAAAACTTTGCACAGGCTTAATTATTTTTTTGGCTTTTAACACATGAATATTTTCACTGAAGTGTTTTGCAATCACAGACTTGTCCTAGTGGCTTGTTTCTCACACAACAGCTTATCGGGATAAAAAACTGTGTGGCAGAAATGTGGTGGGATTCCCTCAGGTACTTCAATCAGAAATATTAAGTTCTCCAGAAAAGGTAGAAATCTGTGTGACCCCTTCCCTCTGCCTTGAGCCAGTAGAGAGGTTTACATCACTTAGCAGATTTCTCCATCTGCTCTTGGGGACTGTTGTTGGGGATTTGCATTCTCCTGGTTGCACCTGCCGCCCCGAGAGAGGCCCGGTACTGATGCGCGAAGACCTGAGGGCACGGGCACAGCCCGGGCACGCGGGCACCGAGCCGGGCGAGCTGTTCGGGGCAGGGCCGGGCAGAGCGGCCGCGGGGCGCAGGCCGGGGCGGCCACCGCCAGGGGCAGCGCGCGGGGCCC
>NW_020447251.1:108536-183852 GCF_003343035.1 Apteryx rowi
CAGGACTACACGTCCCGGCGTGCCCGGCCCGCGGAGCCGGCGGCGGGGATGGCGCCTGCGCGGGGCTGCGGGGCCGCTCCGCGGTGCCACACCCCCGGGGGAGGGAGGCAGGAGCGCCCGAGACCTCAAACCATCGGGGAGCCGGCGGGGAGGAGGATGGAGTAGCGGGGCGACGCGCTGAGGGAGCGGAGAGCGCGGCGGAGAGCACGGGCCGGCGCGACCGAGCGCTGCCGCCGCCGGGGGAACCTCAGCGGGCGCAGAGGAGGGAGGAAAATAATGAAAGGAGGAATAATGCACTAAGGGGAAGGAGGCTGATGGTCGCCCGGAGACTCCGCACCTACGGAGAGTGACGTCCTGCTGCAGTGCCGCTGCCTACCTACGCTGACTGAGCTTGTCAATGGAGCTGGAAAACATCGTTGCCAACACCGTCTTGCTGAAAGCCAGGGAAGGTGAGCGAAAGGCGGGCTGGAGCATCCCTGTCGCAGTCGCCCCTCTGCGGGGCGATGCCCGGCTGGGAAGGGGCGGCCGCGGGGCGCGGGGGCACGGCCGTGCAGCGGGGGCTGTGCAGCGGGGGCTGCGCTCCGGGGGCCGCTGGTGGCGCCCTGCGGGTGCCATGTGGCCGACCTGCCTTGGAAACGGCTTGTCTGAAACACAACCCCGATTAAAAGGGAAATATCGGTTCCCCCCTGTGTGAGGAGGTTTGGGAAAGGAAGTGAATGAGATTGCCGAGATTACAATATTCACCCCTCTCTTCCTTCCCCCTCTTCCCCCCCCCCCACCGAAATCTGGTCCCACAGATTGTGCTATTTCAGCGTCTATTGTTAAAGGTCAGCTGCAGATGCATTCATTCAAAAGGGTTTAGCAAATCTGCAAACAGCTTTCCGTGCTGTGTGGTGAGACCGGCAGGATCGTATCGCTTCAACATACAGTCATCGCCTTATTCGGCGTTATTAGGTGATATCATGTTGCTGCAAACATGCCCATTGTTGCGAGCGTGTTTGTCCCCAGCCCTCTCGCAGCCGGAGCCGGGAAGTGCGCGGAGAGGGAGCCGGGGCTCAGCCCGGCGGCGGCGGATGCCGGAGACCCGCCGCGGCCGCGGAGCGGGGCTCGGGGCGGCCGCGGGGCTCCCCGGGCGGGGGCTGCCTGCCGTCGCCGCCGCCAGACCGGCGGCAGCGGGCTTGGGAGGGCAGCTGGATGCTCCGGGAGATGCTGGTGCCGCCGGCCGAGAGCACCCCGCGCTCCGAAAAGAGAAATTGCACCGTGCCCGTTAAAAATGCACTTAGATCCCGGCTGCACCGCGGCGCTGGGCTCTCTTAAACAGCCCCCTTCCAAAAAAACAGGCCCCCCCCCCCCCCCCAGAAAAAACACCCTGAAGCAAAACCCGATAACCGCCAGCAAGTCGGGCGTGCAGGTTTCATTTCCCCCCGCTTTGGGAGGGGAAGTGGTTTTCTCACCGCGCGGGGCGGTGCGTGCCGCGGGAGGATATCCTCCCCGCGGGGCTGCCGGGGCGCGGATCCCGGCTGGCAGCCTGCCGCCGCCGGGGGCCACGCGTGGGGCCGCGCGTGTGCTGCGGGGCGCGGCGGCGCTGGGGACCGGGCTTGGTGCTCGCCCGGCTCCCGGCCTTCTCCGGGATGCGAGGGGCAGCCGTCTCCCCGCGAAGACTCCGTCCATCCAGGAACACCCCCGGAGGGCACTGCCCGCAGGATGAGCACCACGCGCAACAAGCACGTCTTACGGTTACAGCATCACTGCCGAGATGCGACCCTTTTTTGCTAGAATTGCATTTTTTTAACTGTTTAAAATATTTTTCCAAGCCTTTGTTCAAATTTCCATGGCCTGAAAACACTTGCTAGACCGAGCATTTTTAGTTGCCGTAAAACCTGCAAGCTTTTTTTGCGCTGTCCTCTGGAGTGCCTGGAACTGGCTGCTAGGGAGGCCGGGGGCCAGATGGGTGGACTTTGGTTCGGTCACTCCTAAAGCTGTGGAAGTACAAGTAAAGCAATATTAGTTTCGTAAAAGAGATCATCCAAATAGTCCTCCCCGGAGTGATCCTTTTGCATGAGAAATAGTTCAAATTGTAAAATAATGTTTATATAACTTGTGGGGTGTTGAACTTCTGAGGCTTAGCTAAAGAGTAAAGTCCTGACATCCTCCAGGAAAAAAAAAAAAGCTCTATAAATAATAAGAGCAAAGGTATTATTCCACTGAGCAGATCAGGGGTTGTAACTTTCTGCATTCCAGTGGAGAATTACTATTTTCTGTTGTCTTTTTATAATATTGTTTAGGATGCAGTTGTTGTTACAAGCAATACGGTACTGTTTTAGATTTTAAAAGACTTTAAGAATACTTTAAAGGACTGGTATTAATTATTGCTCTTAAGAAATACAGTTATTGTGTGTTGTTTTCAGAGAGCCAATATTTTGCAAGTCATTTTTAATATGCCTCTCTGTTTTATGGTCTTTCTACCATCCTCAGCAAGATGGTAACAGTAATGTTGTAGAAAAAAATAAAGAAGCTGTCAGCTAGAATCCAAACAGCAGAACTTTTTCAGTATTTACTCCAAACTATATTCCAACTTTTATTTTATCTATGTATGAAGTTCCAACAATATTTTTTGAGGCCTGGCACTTATTTTTAGAGCATTTTTTTTTATGGAAGTTTTTTTGAAATGAAGAACAACTTAAAAGTAAAGTACCTGACATCACAAAGCCATAAGTATTAATATGTCTGAATCATAGATGTTTCCAAGTTTTTAGTTATTGCAAGCTTCTATGAGTAAAGTATTTCTAAAATTTGAAAGGAATCATGTAAGTGGATGTCATTGCAGATGAAGAGGCAGGCAGTGTATTGAAGACCGAGAGTAAAAACAAATGAATGTATCAAGGATTATGGTATCTAAAAATAAGTTTGCTCCTGTTCCTGCAGACTCCGTGAATAGATTTAGCTGGGCTAACGTGTAGCCAAAGCAAAGTACATGCATGTGTGTTTCCACTTGTTAAGTCAAAAGTGAAAACCATATTAGCTCAATTATATGGTTGTTAGTGCCTGCAATGTGATATTTAACATCAGGAGAAGCGAAATAATGGGATCCATTCTGCAGACTTTAGTGGAAGCAGAAGTTTTATCACAATTGCAAGAGGAACTAAAGCCAACATTGTTACTGAAGGGAGAAATTTCAAACTAGTGTCAAAGGAAAGTTTAGGTAGACCTGCAACATTAAGTACAGCAATGAGGACTTTTGTAATGGACTTAAAAGTCGACCTGAGTGACCACCACAAACATTTTCTAGCAAATATTGGTTTAAATTTTGCAACTCATTTGCTTTGGTGCTGCTAGTGATTTTTCTGTGGTCATTTGTGTAAGTTCTTTTGCGACTGAATTTTACTAAAGCAACCGTGAATGCAAAGTGAATTTTTCAGCAGAAATATTGGGAGGCAAATTTCGTAACTGATTATACAAATACTTGCACCAGAATATTCATGATTACAATGAGAAGCACACTCGGAATTAGCTGATACTGTGTGATACAAGAACAATCTTATTTGAGCAGCAAAAACAATAAATGCAGTTCACATACAAAAATGTATTTCATTGAATAATTTCAAATAGAGAATAAATTTCAGGAAATCTTCTGTTTGCAGAATATGAAGTATTTTGACACAAAATCACATGTAAGTTATTTGTTGTACTCAAAGTCCACCAGTCTGAACAAGTTAAAAATGGGAGTTTTATTGCATTTGAAAGTTCATTTATAATTTATTAGTAATAAATTTATGCTATTTCCTCAATCTTCATTTCTCATTTCTTAGATACAAAATCCCATTGCACCAATTATCAAACCCTTTTAGGACTGAATAAAAAACACATCTGCTTTAATTATAAAAGGAAAAAGCAATCAGGTAGGAACCAAATAGGTATTTGGGACCATCTCTTGTTGCCTGAGGAAAAGAATAAGCAGAAAAGGGAAGACAAGAGACGAGAATCATAAGAAGAAAAGGAAAATGACTGCAATTGCAGTCATTTCAGGTTGAGTAAGAACCCCTAAATGAGGCAGTAAAACATTTATCTGGATCTTTTCATTAGCCTTCTTGTTTCTGAGTCTCAGCAATCATGTCTTAACCACAGAATCATTACAGAGCCATTACTAATGGAAGCAGACCAAGCTGCTGAAAGTGAATCCAGGTTCATGAACGAATCTAGACTCAATTTCCTGGTTAAGGTTGTTTGACAGGGGACAAAACCAGAACCGAGGAGGCTGAGGAGGGACCAAGGACTGAGCCTCTCAGAGTTTCAGATAAGCTTGAACAGCCCTAACACAGAGAAGCTTTAAAACTGATCCACACAGTCATTATCTCTGCCAGTCAAAAGCAATAAGCTGATAAAAGACAAGTCTTTCAGAGACTGACAATTAAATTATGATGTATATATGAAGAACAAACAATATGGTCAGATAAGGGTGACCAAGACATGGTGATTTCCTAAATGATCTTTTTCATGATCTACTACTTCCTAACCATAACGACATAGTCTTCCCTAGTGTAATGTGCTACCTCTGCGTACATGAATTTTCTTTGACAGCTTGAAACATATTTCAAAACGCAAATAGAACTTGACTGTAATAAATTGCAAAATCCTTCACAAACTTAAAAAAAAAAAAGAATCAAAACAACAGGCAGTCTCCACCCCCATGCCCCCTTACAGTTTTAGTAATAGCTAAATTAGTCATCATGGCTATTAGTTTTAAAATGGCCAATTTGGAAGATAAACTTATTTTTCTCAGACATAGTGTTTCCGAAGTGTGGTTGCAATCTGGTAAAAGGAAAAAAAAGTTTGCAACCACTAAAACAGCACAAGCACTTTTGTTTTTTTCCTTTTTAGGTATGACTGGCATTCTAAGAAAGCTTATATTTATGGCATCCAGGCATAGCCTTTGATTGACCTAATGAAAAGGGGCACCCTTATTTTTTGTATCTCAGAATTTTTTGATGAGTGCACCCTGCTGCCATATAGCATGTGAAATGTGCCTGTTCTCAAATTGCTATATTTTTAGCTTGCCTTTGCAGGATGATCACAGAAGAGATTTGTGCATGTCCTTATTGGCAAAAGACTAGCAATAAATCCTAAACAAGAAGCATGGTTGCTTTCCAAGAACTTGGCTGTAGAACAACTGGAAAAAGGGCACTAGAACAATGAAGAGCATATTTGAAGGAAAGAAGGTGACTATAGCGACAGCCAAAACCCCATGGAGAATATGATTATTGCAGCTTGACTTTGGCAACTTTATAAACCACTGCTTCTGAATGTAGAATCTAAAGTCCTGTCCTGTATCCCTTGATATAAAAGCAAAGTGCTTTGTAAGGAAAACATTGTCTCTATAAGCAGAGGAAATTCGCACGCAGTGACTCAGTTTAGTTTTCTTTTCTGAGCTCAAGAGGAGCTCTCACCACTGAAATAGCCCCCCCCCCCCAAAAAAAATCCAAGAATGGAATCAGCTATTACTTCAAATGAAACAGGGTGCTTTCAAACTCTAGTTTAAAAATGGGATTCCTTTTCAAGCATGTAATCATTTCTTTTTTGGGGGGGAAAAAAAAGTCCTAGAGAGTTCTGAATATTTCATGACAGTCTAATAGAGGAAATTTGGGAAACTGGAGTCTTCAGGCCTTTGCGAAAAGAACACGTAAATCTGCATGACATAAAGATCTCCTTTTATTATGCAGAAGGAACTTATTTCTGTAGCCATCCATACCTGAGCAGTGACAAGTGTGTGTGGGGCGAACTCTTTTTAAATCCCCCCCTTTAAAAACAAAAAAAAACAAAAAACCAACACTTATATAGTAGGGCTGCTGCAGAGCAAGTTAGAGCAGCTGTAGCTGTGCCTGTCATGGGCACTCTGTTCCTCGTCTGGGGTTCTCCCTGGGGCCAACCGCACCAGTTTATGGTCCTAGGCAGCAGGTCTTGGGATATGGCAACGCTGGGGAAGCCAAGAGCTCTTCCATCCACATGTCATTACTGAAGAAGTAGGACTATGTCCCTTCATTTTTTTGTGGCTGTGAAGCACTGATGTTATGGCCTAATTGTTATCTAGCTTGTTTGGTTGTTTTGGTTAGCATTTTAAAAAATATGTAGTACTGGGCTGTGATTGTCTGTCAGGTTATTAACACATAGGAGATATTAGCTAGTAAAACTTGTAGAACAAACATTAACTACAGGGGCTTGAATAGAGCTGCTTGCATCTGCTCCATTAACCTCATGTGATTGCTTTCCTCAAGTGCAAAATAATAAATCTTATGAAGAGACTGTCTGTATTTGTAATCAATATATTCCTTTTCTGAGAAGGTCATAAGTTAGTGTTACTAAAATCGCTTGTTTAGCAAAGAACTTTCAGTATTTATCCAAGATGCTGGCATAATTTTGTGTCTGTATTTAGCTTTTTGTAGTAATTATATATTTTTATATTCAGAGATAATTTAGGCGTAAATGTCTGAAAGGGCTGTTTTTAGGAATGCTCTACTGAGAGCATTGCCAGGCTGGCAACATTTGGACTGAACTAACGCATGCGTCTTTGTGATAAACAACTCTAGAATGAAAGCCTTAACCACAGAAATGGGCTCTACCACAAATATCTGTGCTTTTGTCACCTGTGAATTGGTGGGTGGATGTGCGCTGGCTCATTTTGAAAGCTATGAAGAAAAAAACAACTAAAGAGGAATGTAACAACTCTTCGCTGTTACTAGGCCCCAAGGGTATGTTGTACCTGTTCCAACGGCTGCTCTTGTTTTTGTGTTTTTTTCTTTGTGGGGTTTTTTCATTGTTTTTGTGGGTTTGTTTTCTGTGTTTTTGTGTTTTTTCCCTTATACCTGTGGACAGTACAATGGGTTATTATTGATCTTTAAAAAAACTGCATAGTTTCAAGCTTACTTCTTGAAAGATGATCTTCCTCTGCATGTACTGGTTTGCTAGCTAAGAGCTGCTAATGAACTCTTTTTCACAAAACCAAAAGATGAGCATCTGCATGCTGAGGACTGATGCTTGCAGTGAAGGATCGGGGGCCCTAATCATTTATTCAGACTTACTAATACAGATGTACTCCAATCCTGGTGAAGCCTAAACTTGACTCTTAGGATGTATGCGGGGCCCTTCTGCATGTGGAGAGACAGAAGGTGTGTTTTTATTCATTGGCTGTCATGATATGTTTAGGCATGAGGCTGATTCTTCTAAACTTACACCAGTGTTGCTCTATGAATGACTTCTAGCTTATATTCATCTAAATAAAACTAGTGAAGCTCTTATTTAAGCACAAGTAGTGGTGCTAAAGTCAATGGGATTATTTCTATGGCTAAAATACCAGTAAAAGCACGGCAGGATCCATATCAGTGCTTGAAAACATCTAAAAGCAAATCAGTGCAGTTACTGTCTTTATAAAGTATCAATCAAAAAAACCCCAACAAACAATGATTCCTCTTCCTTTACTGTTGTGAAGGAAATACTACCCTTTTCTCAAATTTTTGCCAATGGAATTTGGAGCTAGATATCTTAACTCCTGCTCATCAATGAGATTTTTCCCGACTGTTTAATTTTAAAGTATGCTGCATGATATATGAGTGTTCTGTGTGGCAGTGAATAAGAAGAGAATTGATTGCTTCTCGTTTTTTACAGGCACGTGATCTAAACAATAACAAGATGATATAATCCTAATATTTCTTTAAGACCAAAGGATGTGAAATTAAATTTAAAGGCCAGGAAAATAAAGAATCCTGCAGTTTGATTACACTCAGCTGGATTATCTTTGTAATTATTTTGCTTGGAGGATTAAAAAATGTATACTGCTTTATGAGAAAGATTAGGCAGGTAGCAAAAATTAAAGTAAATAGTCTAAAGAAAGTCTTGCAAAGATTATGAGTATTTTACTTCATTTTGCTTTAAAAAAAATCCATAGAGTTGCTAGTTAAAATGAAAAGGCAGAACAAAACACGGGTGAGGGGGAAGATGGATGAGGCTGAGAAGTCTGTAGAACTGGCCTAGCTGCTTCTAGCTCATATAATGCCTCTCCAGATGTAGCTGAAGAAACTGTCACAAGCATTTATTCAAGGAAGAAAAGCCAGGCTAAGAGGAATAGATACACACATAAGGTATCCAGGGCTCAATTTTGACCTTGGTGTGAATACTACAAATGATACTAATGAAGGGAGGGTAGCTGACTGTGTTCTAGGATGAAAATAGTTTATTCTCAGCTATCTTCTCAGTGGTACAGTGAAGACCCTAGTGGTACAGTATCCACCCTATTCCGCAGTTAGGAAAGTGCTTACTCTATCTGAGTAGTTCCATTGGCTTCTGGGGGGACTGCTTGGCAGGAGGAAGTGGAGCTTGTTTGTGAGTGGTCTGCAAGCCTAAGACCTTATGGATCAGTCTGTTCTCAACGTTGGAATTCTGTTCAAATCAGTACAATTACTCTGATATAACCAAAGTGAAATGGATATTAGTTGCAGCTGGGAATGGGCCAAGGCCTACCATGCCATTTTGTCCCTTGGACTCCAAACACCTTTTCTTCTGAGTTTTAATCAGTTTTGATATAAAAATTACTCAGATACTGGGCCTGCCTCTCAAGGGATTTTTTTTTCCCAGTCCAAGAGTTCTCCGTGATTATTCTGGCTAAATTTTTTTAACTCTCATCTCCTTACTTGTTTACTCCCTTCTGCACAGGTCCTGAGAGTTTTCATTCTCTACTTGCTGCTTCTAATCAATTATAATCTTAATCCAGTTTAACAGCTTTTGTTCTTTCCTCCTTCCAGGCTGTCTTTTCCAGTCAGCATGGATGGTCCTCCTCAAATTTCATGCAGTCAGTGTTCAGGCCAAGTTCATTCCAGACGGTGGGTCCCTAGGAGATGTGCCGAGGGATGGAGTTGGTTGTGAAGACAGCCTGAATCCGATCCTCTCAGTGGCCCACACCAAAATCAGATGAAGTAGCAGGTCAAATGGGGTGAGGTCCTGGGGAAGAGACAGTACTAAAGAGGGGATACATCAGGATATTTCTGAGCAGTTTCCATCAGTGAAGTTGCTTATAGAGTTCTCCATTGCCCTGAGGGTGCCTAAGAGGCAATTAATAAACAGTGGCAGCTATTTTTGTATTGCTTGCATATTCTCTTGGGTCCTGTTGGATATATGATTTCACTAGGAGCCTGGCTTTTCCCGGTAGGTTGAGGTTATGTTACACTATTTTAGGTGTTGCCTTATTTTCAGTGCAGTACCTCTTCTCCTTAGCTATTGAAAAGGCCAATTCCTTCCTTTGGCGGGCATCGGCACAGTGACTGCTGGGATGCTGTTTACTAGCTCCCAGTGCTCCAGGACCATCCCCCTTCTCCTAGAATCATCCTCCCAGTGAATAAATTTGGATGATTTGTTTCCTTCTTTTGTTGCACTAATTTAAATTTTTTGAGACTGAAACTCCATTATTTATTTTTCTGATTTTTTTCTAATCTTTCTAGGCCATTTTGTCTGTCCTCTTTTGTCTGACAACACTTCTTAGTTTGATAACAAACAGCCTTTAATATACAAGCATACCTCATTTTATTGCTCTTTGCTTTATTGCGCTTTGCAGATACTGCTTTTTTTACAAATTGAAGGTTTGTGGCAACCCTGCATCAAGCAAGTCTATCGGTGCCATTTTTCCAACCGCGTGTGTTCACTTCATGTCTCTGTGTCACATTTCGTACATTGTTTTTTTAGACATAATGCTATTGCACACTTAATAGACAACAGTATAGTGTAAACATAACTTTTATATGCACTGGGAAAACAAAAAATTTGTGACTTGCTTTGTTGTGATATTCACTTTATGGTGGCAGTCTGGAACCGAACCCGCAATATCTCCAAGGTATGCCTGTACTGCGTAAAACACATATTTAATGAGGTTGGATTAAACATCACCTTACTGGACATGCCCAAGGCTTTATATATTTTCTTTCTCATATTATCCTCAGTTGTTCTTTGGTCAGTTTTAGTCTGTGTGACAGTGCTCCTATCTAAAACAATAATGATTTTTTTTCTCCATGCATGTATTGTGGGAGACCATCATATTTCTATAGGAAGTATCTTATTTCTGATGAAAATTTTAGAAATGAGAAAACAATCTCATTCAGGCAGAGTCTACTTAATCATCTAGTGTGTCACATGAAAGGGGCTACCTACCAGGAGAACAGAGAAACTCCATGGCATTACAATTGTGTTCACTTCGCAGCATCTGCAGAAGGCACATGACTAGTCTGCTATTGTCAAGCTCTTCATAAAGAACTGATGAGGAATCTTATCTTGGGGTGGAGGGAGGGAGAGGAAGGAAAGACAAGCGCTGCGGGAAGAAAAGGAGATTCAGGACCAAAGGGAAGATATCCGTGATGGCAAGTGAGAACAACACCATTGAGTCCCCAGTGACATTTCTGCCTAATTACCCCCACAGAAAGTGCAAAAGAACTGACATCTTTAACAAGCAGACGAGCTGAGAAGGATGGATGCTATGCTAAATCATGATTTAGCCAAGGTTGCCAAAATATCTGGGGATGGCTCTGTAAGATTTTTTTTCGTATTGGTGCTGTTCGTTGCTTGTCATTCTGTTTTTCATGGGTTTCTACTGATTTCCTCTCCCCATTGCTTTCCTTCCCACTCCTTCATAGGTTTTGTTTTGTTTCTTACTGGGGATGAAAGCTTGATTCGCTGAATGGAATTCATAGTGAACCTTTTTCTATCTTCTTTAGTTTTGGCTGTTGCAAAAAAAATTTTTTTCATTGCTCTGAGTCTCCATGAATTTCGTTGCTTTTGGCCAAGGAGAGATTCCAGTGATAATCACACTAGAAATCAATGGAGATGCTTTCTGTAGGGGATGGTCTTGCTACTTGGCATGGTGAACTTTCCTCCAACAGAAATCCAGTGGGACAACTTGTCTCTCCTCTTTTGTTGAAAAGCATCTAGCAGAATTGCCATTTCTCACGCTGCAAGTTTTGCAGGGGAAATTTTACTTGGGTAACAGTTATGGAAAATTAAGAGACTCTGAACCTTAATCTTTTTACTATTAAAGGAAGAATAATTGTCCAATGCAACATTTGGAAGCAGTGAAAAAGCTTGCAAATGCAGAAGCTGGGACTGATCTGTGAATAAACCCTTTTTGTCTCCCTCCATAGCAATTCCACATCTACATTTCATCTCTGAATCACGATTTTGTGTTTTCTGAGGGTGCCAAGTTATAAATCATGCATTGACTGAGAATTCCTCATGAAGCACACATCTGGGAAAGTTTGTGTGCTTTGTTTGTTTCACCAGCAGCTGAGTTTTAGGAAGAATTATCCAGATGACTTGTGTATGATGTAAGCTTCTCCCAGGGTTAGAGTACACCTCTTTTTTTTGGAAGCTTTGTGCCTTTAGTATCAAGAGAGAATGGTTCAGGAATTAAAAAACAAACTTCATTTCTCTTGTTCAGAGAGCTGGGAATGTAAGAGTAGAAAAGTGTTCAGATTAAAGCTCCTTTTTGCCATGTATCGTTAACTGACCCTGAATAGCAGCAGGTGTCTAAGGAAAGACTATAAGAGGCCTGGATAGAATGTTCCTTCCCTGAACCTCTTCTCAGCCTTCCACTCTAGGGACTTCCTGAGCAGAAGGTGTCTCTGGACCATTGTACTTAACAGAGGGATCTGTCCTTCATGAATTTGCCGAGTCCCTTTTTTGAGCACATTTATAATTTTGGCCTGTGCACATTCCTGTGGCAATGAGTTCCACAACATAACAAAAGCATGCAAACTTTCCCACATGTGTGCTTCATAAGGGACTCTCAATGTATGACATATATCTTGGCAGCCTCAAAAGCAGATACGATGAAGATGTGGAAGTGCCTTGGGGGGGAAGGAAAAGGGATTATCCACAGAGCAATCATATACTTTGGTCTAAACATGCCGTTTCATTGGTTCTTCTCTAATTTCTATCAGGTCATTCATGATTTTTGTAACTTTCTATCATTACAACCATCTGTCTACACCTTAGCGGTTTTTTTTAGTCTGAAAAGTCCAAGTCACTGTCCCTTTGCACCTTCTAGCTCTGTATCATTTTGAAATGGATGACCAAAACCGCACAGAGTGTGTGCACACCATGGACAGTGGCACAGAGATGCTGACTGCTTTGTCCTTTGTTCCTTTCACAGTCATTTTTAACTTGCTGTTTGCTTTTTCTTTTTTTCCACCATCATTTAATGTTCATTGCTGGGACTACTGACAGCAATCTCAGAAATCTGTCTCCTGAACTGCGGTGTTTAATTTAGAGTTCATCGTTTGGTGTGCATATGAGAGTTGTTTTCCCTCCCTTGCAGTACTGTGCTGTCTGACACAGAATTTCATCTGGTGTTTTATCTCCATGTGATTCAATACTGCAACATCCTTTTGCTACTCTTTGCAGGCTGTTTTTGTTAAAACCATCCTGAAGAAATGTTGTCACCTTTCTGTTTAACTCCTTTCCAGACCATTTATGAATACTCTGAATAGTCCTGTTGTAAATCTCTGTAACACCCCACTGACAGCCTTGCTCCACTGTAAAATTCTCATCCTTGATTTCCTATCTTGTCAACTGCTATTGATTCACAGGAGTGAATCCCCCAAGCCAATTTAATTTTTTAAGAATTGTTGGTGAGAGCCACTGTCAAAAACTGTTTAAAAATTCAAGTGTATTGTATTGACCATTCACCCTTTTTCATGTTTGTTGACTCCTCCAAAAAAATCCAGCAGATTTGTAAACATGACTTTCTTAGAATCCCAGAAAAATACAGGTTGGAAGGAACCTCAGGAGGTCTTTAGTCCAACCTCTTGCTCTAAGCAGGGTTAGCTCTGGGATCAGACCAGCTTGCTCAAAGCTTAACCAGTCAAATCTTGAAAGCCTCCAAGGATGGAGACTGCACAACCTCTCTCGGCAACGTGCTCCACTGTCCTTGACTGTCCTCATTGGGTAAAAACGTTTATATCCGTTTGACCCTCTCTTTCAATGTATGCCATTGTCTCTCATCCTTCCACTGCTGTGAAGAGCCTGGCTCCATCTTCTTGATAACCTCCCCGTAGGTACTGGCAGGTTGTGGTTAGGTCTCCCTCAAAAGTCTTTCCTTCTCCAGGCTGAACAAGCCCTGTTTCCCTCAGCCTCTCCTCCCAGGGCAAGTATTCCAGCACCTGACCATTTTGGGGGCCCTCTGCTGCACTTGCTCCAGTTTATCAATGTCTTTTCTGTCTTGGAGAGGCCCAGAACTGGGCACAGTATCTAGATGTGGTCCAATGAGTGCTGAATAGAGGGCCCCGAGGCTTCCCTCGATCTCCAGGCTYTGCTGCTGTCCATACAGCCCAGGGTGCTTCTGGCCTTTGCTGTCTGGGCACGCTGCTAGCTCATGCTCAGCTTGCTGTCTACCAGGCCTGCTGGTCTTATTCAGCAGAGCTGCTCCGCAGCCAGTCAGCCCCCAGCCTGTATTGTTGCAAGGGGTTCTTCCTTYGCAGTGCAGGACTTTGCATTTCTCCATGCTGAGTTTCATCGGGTTCCCATCAGCCCATTCCTCCAGCCTGGGTAGGTCCCTCTGGATGGCAGCCCTGCCCTTGCGTGTATTGACTGATCATCTGAGTTCGGTGTCATCCGCAAGCTTGCTGAGAGTGCACTCTGTCACTGCCTGCAGGTCATTGATAAAGATGTTAAAGAGACCAGATCCCAGGATGGAACCCTGTGGAGCCCACTGCAGGTTGAGTACAATCCATTTAACCATGACCCTCTGAGCCTGAAGGTCCAACGAGCTTTTTAGCCACCTGGTTGCCCACCTATCCAGACTGTAACATCCTAACTTGGGTACAAGAGTATTGTGGTAGACAGTGTTGAAAGCCTTGGTAAAGTCAAGCTAAATCACAGACRCTGCTCTCCTCTTGTCYACAAAACCAGTTATTCCACCCTAGAAAGCAGTCAGGTTGGTCAGGCATGATTTACCCTTGGCAAACCCATGCTGACTCTTCACAGTCACCTTCTCCTTCATGTGCCCAGAAGCATGCTCTGAGATGACTTGCTCCATGACCAAAGTGAGATTGGCTAGCCTGTAGTTTCCTTTTGTCCTTTTGACTTTCTCCAGGCTTGGGGGACCTCCCCAAATCTCCACAACCTTTCAAAGCTCTGACAGCAGCCTTGAACGTTATCAGCCAGCTCTCAGTTCTCTGAGTGCAGCTCTTCTAGTCCTGTGGGCCTGTGTGGGTCAAGTTCACTCAAGTAATCTTTCATGTACTGCTGGTAGATCATTTCATCCTTGAACTCTGCCTCTAAGCCCAGAGACCTGGGAAACCTTGTCAGTGAAGACAGGCAAACAAGGCATTGAGTTTTTCTGCAAAGCAGTCTGTTACAGCTTCCATGAGTTCAGCTTCAATGAAGAGCAAATCACTTAGAGGCACTAGTATTGGAAACTGGAGTGCCAAATGTCATCACTGTGCAATAACTTTGTAGTCTCGTACACAACTGAGCAAAGGTTGGAGGGACTCCGGGCTGCTGCAAACATTCAGTCATTGAAGACAACCCAGTTTCTGGCATCTCTAGTGACCTGATCTGAACATTTTAAGCCTCCAGCATCAGTTTCTAATCTGGATGTACATTCAGGATTTCCATTCTAATCAGTGGCAAATTCAGCTCTTTTTTCTGCTCTTTTGGTACTACATCAGACATGTGGCTTGGCAAATTTGTCTCAGAAAGAAGCTGTTCCTAACCAAGGTAATGTGATTAGATATCATCTTGTACAACTGCCAAACTGTTTAGCTTGAAGCAAGACCCACCTCCCCGACAGCACTGACCACAATTAATGTGTTCCTGAGAGGGAAGAAAAGCAAAAATTCATGAACAAAAAGTGTTAGACTTTGCCAGCTGATGGCAGTATTCAAAGGAGCCATCCCTATGACATCTGACAATTGGCCAAAAAATTAAGGTTGCAAAAAGGACTGAAACGGAAGGTCCCAGGTGAGCACTGTTAAAATGGGCATTGTTTGGATCTACCAGTCAAATCACTGTCTGGAGCTGTTTGTAGGGTCAGTGATCACTTCTAAAGTCATGGAGGGTTGTGATACATTCCAGTAGGCCTGGACACATCTTACTTAAAAAAAACAAACAAACAAACAAAAAAAAAACCTTCCCCCACCCCATCCCCAGCCTCTGCCAATTCTGTAAAAAATTATGGTTTCAGGTAATTACTCTTCAGGACTTGTGCACTGAATACTTGCCTATGTCCATGCATATGTCAGATGTATAAAGAATAGGATCAAACTTCATCATTACCGTCTAATCTGAAATCTCTAGCAGGTTCCAGGACATTTGTTTTTGGCTAATGCAGACCTCCAGCTGTAAAATGTTTATTTGGCTGTGAAAAGACTATGAAGTAACCAACTTTGATGGATTCAGCATATTGTTTTCTCTTCCTTTTTTGGGATGCTGTGTTTGCCTCCAGTGCTCATGGGGAACATGTCTCTCATTTTATATATCATAAATAACAGAGACCTAGAATGACTGCCGATGTGTGTAGCACAGGTATAAGAGCCATGTTCTGCTCACAGAGCTTTTGTGACTATCTCCACTGCAAACAGATTGTCTAAAAATAATGGCATAACATGACTGCACAACATTTTAATGTTTAACCTTGCTATTATTTAAATTTGCTAATATTTTATTCTTACTCATTAACAGTTTACAGATTGAGTAATACATGACACTAGGATTATTCATGAAAAGTGAAGGAAGTAAACTCTGGCTCCATGAACATGGGAAAGCAGATAGAGAAATATATTATTTCCTCGAGTGACCTCTCTAAGACCTCCTTGTGGTGGCTGGTATAAACAAACTGGTAATTGGAAAGTTTAGAATAAATAGAAGGCAGCTTTTTAAAACCTATGTATGTGCTATGTAAATGAACTTTCTAAAATGAAGCTCAAGTCTATATGTTACAAATCCTTTGCAAGGGGATTGTTTGAATATATTTTTAAGCAAACATTTACCAGTTGTGTGAGGGCACAAAGGTTGTTTAGAAGCCCAGAAATATTTTACAAGGAGAGGACAGAGCATGGTTTTGTCTTGAGGCTCTGGCCTCAGTTTTCAAAAATGCTTAGTGATTTATTTTTATATTTCAGTTTTTAGATACAATGTGTTCAGGATACAGTACTGAACCCAGGAATGAAATACTGAATATTAAACTCTTTGTTAGAACATATATTCAATACAGGGAGGATCCAAATGGTCTCCTGTGTGAGGCCTGGAAGGTTTCTAGGGCTAGGTAGTGAGGAGGGCAGTAAAGCTTTAATCACTGAATTTTGTTAATCTCAGTACTTGAGGTTATTGTTCAGATGTTATGATAAGGCATCACGTTTCAAAATAGGTTGTAACATAGAAGGTTGCGGACACTGCCCATGTGAATCTGTGTTAGTGCAGGTTCAAGCTGAAGATGCCATCCTGTAAACACTAAAGCAAGTAAATAAATTTCAGGCGTGCATAGTCCCATAAGGCCTTTGCTGAACGATTCATTGGCAGAGGAAATTTGAGCAATTGCTCATCAGTGAAAATAAATGGTTCATATCCCAGCCTTTTTCCTGCTTGTGTAAAGAAAGTCATGTTTTGTAACAGTACTTGAAGGGCCTGGCACCTAATTCTGGCAAATGATAGTGAGAAGACCGTTTTTTACGAAGGCTTTGCTTATTTCATTAAACACATGATGTGATTTGCAGATACTTGTTCTCTTCACTAACTCAGGTCTGCACTCCATTAGCTTTGGAACTTTTAATCTGAGCTGATTACAAATCTAGGATGAATGTGTTTTTAAAAAAACACGACGACTGATATATAAATTTATCCTGTAATATCTCTGTGGTTGAAGTTTTATTTGATCATAATAGATGAAATTCAGCTGGGGGATAGAGCCAGTTTTCAGAATTGCTTAATTCTGTTCAGGACTGAATTTTGCTCTTTATAAGTCATTACTGTTTTCTTCTGGGGTTGGGGAGAAATGGGAAGGGGGTGAGCAATTTGACAAGAATCAGTAGTTTTGATTTAATAGAATGCCATTTTTAACAGAAAATGGTGTCTTCCAATAAATATATATTTTATTAAAGTCATGTAGCTTGACAAATAGTTTAGACTGAGAACTTCATATTTGGTATGTAAGCAGAGCAACTCCACTGAGATTTGTGTGCATTGCTAAGATTAATGAAATATACTTTATAAAGAAGGGCAGTGATTCACTGAATAAAAATAGGCAGCATCCTAAAGGGCCTGTAAACACAGCTATTAATTTTAGGACTAGAATCTTATACTTTTTGTCTTAGTCTGAGAATAATGCCATTGAACTCTGTGACACTATTCAGTGGGTACAAATTCAGCAATTAGATAGATTTTAAAAGTGACCACAGTTGCATTTTTTGTCTGCACATTTTGTCCATCCTTTGAAATCTCTTTATGGTAATTTTACTGTATAAAATATTCATCTCTTCCATTTTAAGCCATCCTCTTCACCACAGACCCTGCTTAATATATTTGTTGCAGTCAGTTAGTAATAACAATTACAAAGCAGGCACAGTTAACATGCCCCTCCTTTTCTACCTGCTTACCTCAGGGTTTTGCAGTCTCGAAAGTACTCCTTGGTGTGAGTCACTAAAAAGTTCTTTTTTTTTTTTCCAGTGTTGATTGTGCTTAAGGTTAGTCTGATCATGTACTTCACTCTTCATTTGGAGGAAAGGGAATGACTTTTCTCTCTCATATCCTCAGGTCTTGTAATTTTTAATCATTCTCTTCGGTGTCAGAGAGAAGCTTTCTTTGGCTCCACGCAGCATTGTGGTGATCTTCCCAACAACTCCTGTCTTATTCCACTATGGTGTGCTTCTGCAAGAAGGGTATATTCGTTTTCTTTCAAAAGAAGGAAGCTGCAAAATTTGAGCAGGAGCCAAAGGCTCATTT
Organism: Apteryx rowi; assembly: GCF_003343035.1. Classification (NCBI taxonomy): domain Eukaryota; kingdom Metazoa; phylum Chordata; class Aves; order Apterygiformes; family Apterygidae; genus Apteryx; species Apteryx rowi. Next base: position 126,501 of record NW_020447251.1, read on the forward strand.
CAAGCTGAATAGTATTAAATTTTATATAATGGAACACACTGAAATCACCATCGTTTTCTGCTCAGCCACTGGCCCTGGGTGTCTGTCTTCTAGAGCTGAAAGCACAGGAAAATATATTTGGGTGCCAGGTCCTTTCACTTTTGACAGATAAACTAAAGGCCCAGCTTACTGCTTATACAGGAATGTTAGTAATCACTTTGTATTAATGAGGTGAGCACAGAAATCACAAATACAGTTTGCTGTGATCTGAAAAGACAGATTATTTGAGTGGCTCTTAGTAAGAGAGGTGAGCCTTGCAGCTTCTTCCTATAAAACCAGCTGCTTGCTTTTCTTACTCTCCTCTACAACTTGGATGTTTGCATACAGCCCAGGGAATAAAGGGTTTCCAGGGATCTATGAGCAGCAAAAAAATTTTCTTCTGTGTGGCAAAACACTGCATGGAAGTATTTGTCTGCATCAGAGACCTTTCCAGGCTGGAGAAAACAGGAGGTATGGCAGACTGGATATAGAGATTTGCCTTAATGAAGTTCATAGAAAGCTAAAAGTCATAAAGAACATGACGAGTATTACAAATTTTCCATCCTTGGCTGCATTTGATGATGCACCCTTGCACAGATGTGAGCCTTTGCCATTCTCAGCCTCTGGGACATATTTCCTCCTAGGAGGCATATAGGAGGCACTGGTGTCTGGTAGCCAGAATGCCTGTCCGGAAAGCAGGAGAGCAGCCTTTACCTCTGGCTTCCAGGAATTTCAACATCTGTATCTCAGTTTGCCCTTCTGCAAAATGAGCTTTGTATCTTGCTCTCTGCAACCCTTTATTATTTGCCATGTGTACCTGATGTTCCTCAAAACATTAAATATACCTTTTCATTCCTTTTTATTTAGACAGATATAACTGGAGCTACAGAATTGATATGAAATCCATAGGGTTCTTCTGAATTCTCTCCTCAACTGTTCTATTTACTGTTGTTACAGTTTTTACAAGATCCTGAATCTCTATTTTTACAGTAAAGACAAGAAACCATTAATTCATCTTTATACAATAACCCACCTATCAAAAGAATCAGTCTAGTTGACCTAACCAGTATCTGGATATTTAAGCCATTTAATCAAATGCCTAGATTTCTGTGACAAAATCTGTAACAACTGGCATAGACCTAATGGTAATTTGCCCCCTCACTCTTCTGTCTTGGTTTTAAACATGAAACAGTGTTATTTGCCAAGCAGGGTCCATTTCTTACTAATGTTTTTTTACAATAACAACTGTAACAATGTAGTGAGATATGACTGCGATTTCCATCAGGACACAATCTACAATTGTGAATATGCTATCGTTTATAAACATTCCTGTCATTAGCTCTCTGTATGTCTGCCTTCAGTGTTATCCTACATGTTTTTAGTGAAGGCATTATTTTATGTCTTCTAATATTACAAAGGCTTATTCCTCTGCATAACTGCTCTGTTTAGAAATTGTTTGGAAATCGTCATTTCCCAGGTAATTGTTTAATCAGAACTGAAACATTAATCACACTGCTGTACAGCCATATAGGTGCTATAAGGTGTTCCTGAGCGCTCAGGACAGATCCACTCTACACTCCACTGCAGAGAAGCAGACTGAGTACAGATAACTTACTATCCCCCCGCAGGGATAAACAGGGAAAATGCAATTTTAAGCTAGTCCCTCTAGCTGTTATAAGGGTTAGCAAAGATTAGACTGTGACTCAGGACTCCGTCCTCCTCTGCAGCAGCTGTACAACATGCTTCCCCTTCCTGAATATTAAAGCTGAATATTAAAGTTTTAATTCAATCCTTGGTGGATTGATGTCCTGTTTCTTTGTTCTGGCTTTGCTTGCAAGACAAGCAGCACTGCATGGGAATTGTCCAGTGCCTTGATTTGTTTGGATGTTTGCAGCATGCTATAGTTTTGTCTGAGTAAAGCTATCCAAGAGGATCCTTGGGCAGGCTAAACGGTGGAACCTGCTTTCCTTCTGTCACATCCTCATTTTCCTGCGGCACCGTGTACACCTCTGGTGTAGGCTCTGCACCCATCCCTAGCAGCCAAAGAACTAACAACCTGAGAAAGGGGAAGGTGAGAGAGAGAGAGGCTCAGTAGTACACCCTTTGCACAGCCCCTGGAGGAAGGGAAACTTCCAGGACTGGGAGAAATAGCAGGGACCTGTAGCTGTCAAGAGGGGTGCTGGCATCAGTGAGAGGGTAAATAATTTTCTGACCATGAGTAAATCCTGCACCTGCAAAGAGGAAAGAGACTGAAACCCAAAGGGGAGCAGGTCACCAAACACTATTCTGAGCAGTATATCCCAATTCCAGGATATAAGGGTGGGGTTTTTTTCAATTTGTAAGTCATGGTGGATGAGGCTAGAAGATAGGTAAACTGTCTCTGCCACTGATTTGCTTTGCATGTCTGAGTAAACTTTAATCTTTCATGCTCAAAATCTCTTCTGAAACACACCTATACTTTGTAAAGCAGCTGAATTCAAGTTGTTATGACTAATTTTTCAGCCTGGTTCTCCTATTAGCTGCACCAGAAAGAAAGAAAGAAAGAAAGAAAGAAAAAGATGTATGTCATTGCTAATTATCTTATGAAGCAATTACAATTAATGCCACATTAACTTTCCAAACAAATCAAGGGACATTCCTGTAGCTGATACCCAGACAAATTTCTCATTAAAGCCACTGGGGACTTTGGCTAAGTGAGGACCTCAAGACTAAGTCCAGATCTTTCTTCTCTCTCTCAAAGTTAGGTTATGTCACTAATGTAGGTGAATTCTTTCTGCTTCTTCATGGTATTTGTTGAGATAACTGGTTTCTTAGTTGTTCTTTCTGAGATATGGAATAGCAAGCACACCTCACATTTTCTTAAATATCCTTTTTTGATAGCCAATATCAGTACTTTTTTTATACGAATGGCATAATTAAATTCCTGTAAAGTTTCTGGAAGATTTCGAAAATCCTGTTTTGCCTTTGAAATTTTGGTCTATTTTGCACTCACATGTGAGAGGGAATGTCTACAAGCCTTAGAGTTGATAGTATCCTCATGCAAAGTTTATAACCTTATAGCTAACTCATAATTTTAATATTTTTGAGCTAATTTGCATTTCCGTGAGAGTTAAAAGAATATAGATATGAAAATTCTCATGTAAGCATTAAACCTCCTCTTGCAAAGTTAGCCTCTAGCAACTACATAGGCAGCTCAGTAATTTCATAGATCTAGCTATTAGTGTTTTCTATCCTCCTTATGAACCTTAAATATTTGTTGTTTATCCCTTACGACAGTAGTACCTCAGCACACGCAGAATCCTTTTGTGCTACTCAGTATAGGCAAACAGTGAGAGATGCAGTCTCTTCTCTGAGGAACATAAGGTTTAACTAAATCTACAGGCACAGGCAGGCCAGCGCCAGGGTAAGGAAGAGCACCTTGCATTTGGTCATGCAGGCGGTCCGGGCAAGGGACAGATCCAGAACACAGGTCCCTCAAGCTCTCGGTTAGTGTCACACATACTGACCTGAGCTCCCTACTGTAGCAGGCACGTGAAACCCATGAGGTTAGTCTGTGTTGTTATTTCATGCTGCCACTTGACTGTAACCTACAGAGAAACTTGTCCTCTCATACAGAGTATTTCTGCTTGTTAGAATTTCTGCAAATACTTCTATGACTGTGAAAGCTTTTTACCATAGTTTCCATTACATGGTGGAAAAGCAGGTATGTTGGGTGTGCAGAGCTGTTTGTTTCCCACAGTCAATTTGCCAGAGCAGATTAAGGTCCAATGATCTTCAAAAAATACAAATATGGTAAAACGATGGAAAACAAAGGCTCCTACTAGTGTAGCTATCTATTGAACATAAAACCAAATTCAGATGGAACGCAGTGTCCATGCCACATGAAAGTAGTGTGATTCACAATGCTTGTTGGTGAAAGAAGGAGTCAGTTATGTGAAGAATGAACAAACTTTTCTTGAAAGCACTAAAGGAATAACTATGTTGTTCAGGTACCCAAAGCTCCTCAGGACCCTGCTTTTTATCTTATCCGTATCTAAAAAGTTAACCAAAGTAAATAGCTTATCAGCACTTCTGAAACTTCTTCCTCCCGTCAAAATGAGATTAAATATTTCAGCTGTGTGGGAACACGTACGGGTAAAATGTTATCTCAATTTTTTCTAATGAATAGCAGAAATATGAGTACTGTATAGAGACAGTGTTGTTCCAAGTGGCTAGGCTGGCTGAAATATCACCACTTTCATCAAAAAAAGTGTCAACATACACCTCATTTAAAACTAATGATTTCAAAGCTAAATTTAATTTGAGGGTATGCACAAATTCCAGCAACACAAGAGCTACACACTAAAATAGCAATATAGCCTTTCAGTCTCAGCTGGTTTAAGGTTTGTACATCTTAGTAGTTGGGTTCATACTGCATAAATTGACCTTTCAGATGCACTTAAAAATTGCAATCAAATTACTTTATACTGAGATTAATAAGCTAAAGATTAATAAAGCAGGAGTGAATCACATTCGTGATGTGATTTTTCACTCCCACTGATATTTCTGCCAGTCACAGCATGTGACCGACCACTTGAAATACTCCTCCTGGATTCAGTGGTGACCCCCACCTTTGGACACAGGCGGAAAAGGACAGGTTGGCTTTGTTAACAGCCTCTTCTCTCACAAGAGATTGGTGAGCACACTGGAAAAGCCAGGACTCAGCAAGTCATGATGGAAAGGTTTTGGACAAACAACATCTCCTCTGCCATAGCTGGCTCAAGCCATTATAATCAATTCTTCACATTCATCAGGCATTGTGGTATTTTCCAGTGTCCACAGTACAGGAACTGTACTGCTGGTTACATACTCATTGGACATTTAAAACCTGGTGATGGGCAACAGACTCTCAGCATGGTACCGCTCCAACTAAACATGCTAAATACAAAATATGGCCAGGTGCCAGCACTTCTGTGCTAGCTCATGATCCATGATGCTAGGCTTTTGCCTCCTCTTGTGATAGGATGTATGGGATGAAGTGGCCACACTGAGCTGCTTCTCTCCTCCCACATTATGTCCCCACCTGTGAGCTTGGACAGTGCCAGCATATACTCCAGAGAGCTGTGGCCTTCTCCCACTGCTGCTGGCAGTGCTGCTCTTCTGCTCCCCAGCAAAGTGCTAAAGCAAAGCTGATGTGCCAGTGGGATCGGTGATGGTTTTGTGGCATGCAGGAGAGGAGTGGGTGAAGGACAGGTCTGTACTGGTTAAGGTCCCCTGGGGTCTGAGGGAGGTTATCCAGTGCCCCAGCATTTCATGTCCTGCAGCTTCTGCTGTGGAGTAAAGTTGTGTTAGGGAGAGGTCCCAGTCCCACAGCAATGTCAGGCTGGCCAGGTCAGGGGGAGGGAATAGAAAGAAGGAAGAGAGAAAGCTTTGGGAATTTTGTTCCTAAACAAGTAAACTCAAACTCCACTTGTTGGATGGTTTAACAGTATCACAGTATTTGGTAAATTGTGCATGTACTCCGAAAGATCTGTGGGGGCTTTTCCTCTTTTTAAAAACAACTATTATGTGTTACTAGTTATGCATTGGCTTCTATGAGGCTGTATCAAATACTAGCGTTTACTTGAAAAAAAGTGATGATAGTAGGTTTTATTTACAACCTGCTCTTTTAAATGGTTTCAAGATTTTCAGGCAGAGTGTCGCTCGACATAGAGTATAGTAATGTCAGGGCTAACTGAATTTTAAATCCACACGGGTGTCTCCCTGTAATTTATACAGATCAGGAATGTATGGCTTCCAGCAGCAATTACCACTTAGTAAAATATGGAACTAATAAATGTCTCCAGTTAGCAGCAAATAGAAGAACATATTTTAAATAGTAAGAATAGTTTGAACTCCCATAAGAGTAACAGGATGCATCTGTAGAGTTGTTAATAAATAATTGAGGTGTAAAATTAAATAAATGGAAAAAATATTTCCTTTTCTACTTTCTGATTTAGAACTTAACTTAAACATTTGGGGACAATGTTCTCTACTGCAAAGGAAAATAGCTTGTGTATGGACAGGTAATTAAAGATATTTGATTTTCATGAATATGAATTTGTTCCCCAAATCCTTATGCATGGGAAAACTTATACATTGGAATAGTTAATCTAACTTCAAAATGGAACATATGTGACTTCAGAGTCAACCTTTGAAAGGTGACTCGTAAGTAAAATCTGTAAGAGTTTCAAGAATGCATATTAAATCATAGTTCCATGAGGCGATTGTCGAGAAATCAGTCTGGTTTAAGGACTAGACTGAGACCTGTTTCCAAAGTATATGAACACCACTAGTTTTTGCCAGTTGGCAGCTTAGGATGTGAAATATCTGTTACTTTTTAGTGAAAGTACAGCATGCAACAATCTGTGATTTAGAAGGTTAGTGTTGGCAAATCACTTACGAAAACTTTCTTTTGTTTCATCTTTTAAGCTGTTTGTAATTCAGCTGCTGTCCACAATGGTGTTAAGCTTGATGATATTAAACTCAATTTTTTTTTTTAATCTCAGTTTTGATGCATTTTCGGTGTTCTCAACTCCAAAGTCATTCTCAGAACACGGAACATCTGATCTACCAAAACAGATGCTGAAATAAACTGTGTTTTTTAAAATTTAAGTAACACTTCTCAGGCTATGGTTTTCTATAAAATCTTTCAAGTTAAGCAGATGTAACAGGCTTCTTTATTTAAGACAAAATGATTCAATGCTGCTGATGCTGAAGAGGAAATTCTTTCTTAAATAATGTAACATCGGATTAACTAGCAATCCGGCATCACTACCTTATTTTGCTCCAAGTCAGGGTATTATTTGATTTGTTTTAATATATGTGTGTGAGTAGGTTATTATAGCTCCTATTTATGAATGATACCATAGACTGGGTGTCTTAGCCTAAGCATGGCTAAGACAAATACCAGTGGAGTCTGATGAAAAATGTGCAGCCTTAATAGATGTGCTGTTATGCCCTGTTGAATTTTGTTGTAGTATTTATTTTGCTCAGAAAGAGAAAACAAGTAATTAGCCAAGAAAGCTCCCAGCTGCACAGCATACTCCTTTCTCTCCTATATACACACAGTCTATTGGTATATACAAAACTGGCACTAATGAAACGTAAATAGATTCTTTTCCTGTCTGGAAAAGACTTTTGGCATTGAATGGGAGTGAAAGAAATAGGATTCTTTGGAAATCCTAATTATTTGTGTACTAAATTTGGATTTTAGGTTCTAAAACCTTTTGCAGTTCCATAGGTGGTGTAATGTCTCCATGGGTTTGCTTGTTTTTTGTTCTGTATGCTTGTTTAAGCCATTCAGGAGACGTAATCCTGTGTTTCTGGAATTTTGTAGACATGCTATTTGCTGCAAAATCTAAACCTGTGTTAAAATTTCTGTTTCTAGACACGTACAGTTGTAAAACCCTAACCCAAGCCTTTTCAAACCTAAGTCAGAGGCATCTGATGCAGTATTTGCCTGATGTTATGGAAATCCAAGTCATGTTTCTGAGTTCAGTCTATTGCCTCTTGTTCGTTTCAGGAGGTGCTTAATTTTTGTGCCTCCTAGTGTCAATTAAAGTAGTCAGCACTGTTAATATTGGTTCCTCATGATGGCTGGAACACAACTTCAGAGTTTGCTGAAGAAGAGCGTTCCACAACCCTGGGTGAAGAAGCGCGTTGCAGAGCCTCCGACCAGACTTGTGGTGGGGGTGAGTCAGCATCGCTGCGGTGATGCCTGCTGAGCTCTCTTGCCGTGATGCCTCTCGAGGAGGGATGCAGCCTCGGCCTGTGAGAAGGGCTGTTGGACTTAAGAAGTGATGTGAGTCAGCTGACTGCTAAATATGAAATGAATTTTGTCTTATTTCAGAAAAGGGAAGTACTGTACCCAGGGAACAAAGTGAGTTTTTTTTTTCTTTCACAGAATCACACTCAAAAATTCCAGGAGAAACCTTTCTTCATCTAGATGCTTAAACAATCTGCTGCAGTCCCTCCACATACCAAACCACTTTTCCCTCGCATGTCTTTCAGTCCGCATCTGTGGTATGCTTTGCTTCCAGAGGCAACCCTCTACCTGAGAATCAAAGCTCCTCTTCCTTGCAGAAGCCATGGGAGCCTTCTTCCATGAATCCTGACTTTCTGTCCAGAAGTTAAAAGTTATGTCCCACCTTGTTTTCTTTTTATTTCCCCCCAACATTTTAACTTCTTGCCAGAGTTCCTAAAAAACAGTATTGCACAAGAGAGGCTTGGCAGGCTCACTGTAGTGCCTTTCAGCACCATGCTATCTCACATACATTCCTTCACAGCAAATGCACCTTACTCTTTCTCAAACTAAAATAACTGTCCACTTAAGAGACTTGGCTGTGCACCAGGCCACAGTCATTTGCAGTTAAATCTATTCTGTCCTCTCATGCTTCTCTATGAAAAACTCCTGAATCTGTGTGAAAAATCCCATCGTATTTTGGGTCCTTTCTTCACCGACAGTCACACTAAAGTTTATTGTTTTGAGTTATTAGCAAATAATGCAGTTACAGTGTGGCATTTATCTCTACAAATTATGTCTCCATAAGGGTTTCTAGTCAGAGATGCCTCACGTTCCAGGGATAGCAGGATAACATCTTCTCTGTGGTGTTCTGTCCTCTTAAAGACCTTGAATAAAACTCAAATAGAATTTTACATTTTATTTTCAAGGAAGGAAAGTGATTTGGCTTCAGATAAGATGGGATGGATTGGCTTATGTAAACTGCCTGAAATGTAGCAGAATCCTACCATTCAATACCACCACTGTAGGAACAACCAAATGAATTGCCCATGCCTGTTTTTGTAGAGCAACTTAGAAGAAAATAGTTAGCTTTCTAGTTTAATGAAGCATGCTTCCTTTATAATTCTTCTGCACATTTTTAACTATTACCTTTCTGCTTGGCTAGTCTCTTATCCATACTCCTTGACATCAGTAGATCTCCTATTGACTTCAGTGGGACTTGTACTGAGGGCCAAAAGCAGCTGAAGTCTATATCTGCTGATGTGATAACAGCACTTTACATAATGGGTGTCCATGCTGCTCAGTAACTAAAAACACAAGGGAAAGAAACAGATGCTTGTAGCATATCCTCTCTGTAATACCTTTGAAAAGTCTGTGCAAGGGGCTTAGGGAAGGGCTAACCCAAGCCCAGCAGTATTATGCATCTTGCCCATTATCTAGCAGAAACCCCTCCTATGCTGCATGGAATTTCCTCTTCTGCCTGGCTGAATTTTTGGAGAGCTGGCAATGGCTCGGTAAAATTTTCATGGGGAACTTGGTAGAAGTTAAGTTGAAGTGGTGAATTATAATGAAAGTAAAGCACATCACATCATTCCCCACGAGTCTTGGTTTCTGCAGTTACTTTGCCAGTGCTGTGGCTTGGTGTGAGAACTGGGCTAGTACCTGGAATGGCTGGCTCTGCCAGTGTCTGGTGTTACTGGATTCCCTGCTCTGCAGAACTGCTGTGATTGACTCCGTCAAGGCTTGGGCTCTTGGGGTTTTAACAAAATGCCCTTGTCTTGGAAAGCCTTTCTTCCCCAGGATATGCACTAGTAGTCTGCAGCAGGGAGCTGGAGGGTAGTTTATAGACAATGATAGATTTTTGAGGGGTCTCTTCTTCCTATATCCAAGGTAATCATGTACATGAATCATCGAACTGGCCCTGAAACTTGTTGCATTAGTTGTGACAAGTCTGAAGTGTACTAGTGACCAAGTTAGATAAACTTTGAAATGCCTAATTGTTCTGTTTTCAAATGCACCCTCACAGTAATGTTCAGTGCTTTAATAACAATTTCCTTAGAAAGTTCAACATGTTTTATGTGTCACTACGCCAGAAAAAATAACTTGTAGGGAAACAAAACAAATATGTAATTCTTAATAGGAAAGGTCACTTTTCTGTCCTTTCCTTCTACCATCTGGAAACACATTTGCTTAACTGTGTGTTAAGCACAGTTAGGCCATCTGAAATGGTGCCCCCTCAAGCTTTTTTGTCTGTGTCTCACTTCACTTCTCACTTTGAGAATTTCGGTCCCTTATCTTAGTCCTTGCGTATGGTTCCCTTGCGTATGTGGAAACAGCTGTTGCCACATATTTATCATGAAGTCATGAGTAGCCATGCTGTGCAGCCTAGTAGCAACAGGGAAATTCTTACTGGCCACAGCAGATAGATAGCTGCACTGTAACATCAGTCAGGGGTGCGTCAGTCCCCACATGGCTCACAAAGGTTTATCTTACTGGGAGCTGGGCCAAGCTGCAGCAAACTCTAGCTTTTTCTGTCTTCGGTGGGCTTGTTTATCCACCAAACCTTTGGAGATCTAAAGTGCAGTGTGCAGTCACATAAGAAGGAACATCAGGGAAGTCAGGGAAATGTTGAATCGGGGATAGGATGGGGACATAGGCTGGTTCTGAGATCTTAACTGTGCATGCTTGGCAGGCTGATCGTGTGGCTGGAACCTAGTCAGGAACAGTGGCCTGGCCAGTCAGGTTGTTCTGGGGGACAATCGGTGTCCCAGGAACACAATGAGAGGGGAATTACTCAGTCATACGCACACAGAGAGAGGAAGCCTCCACTTGACAAAGTGGATAGTTTTGCATGTGGTTATTTTTTTCCAGTTTTGCCACTACATATTGGCAGAGACTGCAGATCTCTTTAAAAGTAGTCATGGGAAGTGAAGTTACAGAGAAGAAACTAATTGAAATACCTAATCACCGAATAACTGCACTTCTGTACTCTCTCTGTATAACACATATGCCTTATACATACTCATACACAGAAATATGCAGTCACCTCTTTAATAGATTGTTGCAGAGTATTTGTTCATTTGCATTAATGGCTGAAACTACTTGAAATTTCTGGGAGAGTCAACAATCCCACTCTACAGTTTCCCAGCAGTGATTCCTCTTCCTTTGCTGCTGTAGCCTTTTTTTAGGGCTCTCAGATGGCCTTCTTACTGCAGTGAACTCAAGTTCTTATTTCTTCATTTCAAGGTCTGCCAACTCTTCCCCCTCTGACATCCATTCTCTCATTTGCTTCACGGTATAGTCTGACATGTATGTAACCTTCATCTTTGCTTTGTGCCTTTTGAAATGCTTGATTCCTTTGCAAAAATTCTCTCTCCTTATTTCCTCACAGGCATCTCCTCAGGGAGTATAACTTTTATCTCATGCCACTTGATGTGTTCACAATTGGAAAAAAAAAAATGTTTTGCAGAATGTCACAAAAGATCATGAAGCTTTGGGACTTCTTGTAAATGTTTTATGATGAAGCACACCTGGATTGCATCTGGCTCTCCAGTGAAGGCTTAACTTGTTTCCTTGAAGTGTTTTCCCTTTTAATTATATATATAATTTGTACTGTTCATGTATTCTGTTAGGCACATAAGAACTGCAGGCATATGTGCCTAAAAAGGAGTTGCACCTTGGACCATACCAATGATCTCCACAATCCAGATATTTTTCTTTGACAATAACTAGAGCCAGATGATTCAGAGAAAGATGTAATGCTTTGACTATCCCATACTAAAATTATTTTGGGAGGCTTATTCCTCATGCTAGCCAGGGATTGCCAGACAGCTGAAAGCTTGATGCTTAGCACTGGTTTTTGATGTGTTTGACCCAAACACCCACTCATGCTTCTACATGATTCCTAGTAATTTGCTAGAGATACAGCCTGGATCTGTCTTCTTTCTCTCTCTGAGAAGCCAAACTACCACACCAAATAGCCTTCTGCAGGCACCTGGACCAAGTAGCTAAAGAGGCAACTAATCCTATTCTTAGCTTGGCATGCTAGTTATCTATGAGAGGACAGCCTGCCAGAAATGTCTGGTGACATGTTTGTCCAAGGGAGGGAGGTTTATGCCAAGATGCTGTGGGTGCTGCTGTATGGAGCAGAGTTTAGAAGGAGAAAAATCTGTGAAATGTGATTTCAAAAACACAGCTGTTGTTAAAGAGATAAGGAGCTGTTCCCAGTAACACAGATATATTCAAGATACAGATATTTTTAAAAAATTATTTTTTAAGTATCAGGAAATTAAACAGTAAATGCTGTAGTGTCAGCCAAAGTTAACTCTACCTAATACTTTTGGCTTGGCCACCAGAGGTGGTAGCAAGCTGTATGTGCAGTTAAATGCTGTTTTTATTTTATTTCATTTCATTTTAAACTTAAAGCCCTTTATGTAGGTTAAACATTCTGGGACTTGTGCTTGACTGTCACCCAGTAGTTTCAGCTGTGTATGTGTAACCCGCCAGTGAGTACGCGTTACAGTTCTCCCTCTGTGCCTGCTCTGGAGCAGTTATAAATTTGTTAACAGCTTCAGGAGGAGATTCTGGCTTCTTTGCTTGCTCCAAAGCAGCCTGTGCTTCTCTCACTGAGGGTCGCCCTTCAGTGCCTTTGTTGGCTCAAGATAGCAGCTGCTTACAGATGCTAGTCAGATTTTAAGTAAGCCACTAGATAAAAACCAGACCAGCAGTTTGAGAGCAATTGCAATACCTGGCAGGCAGCTGCTCTTTGCTGTCTGAAGTCAGAGCTACTTTGCTGCAGGGTATTCACAGTCTGCTTTAGGCTCTGCCAGACATCCAGTGAAGTCCTCTGAAGCACCCACTGGGAGGCACCCACCCCACCCCACCCCACCCCACCCCACTGGGGGCTCCTATGCTGGGAACTCCCCTTTGGGGAATATAGCTTGCTCACTTGGTGTGGTTCCAGTCACACTGAAGTCAGACACCTCAAGCAGCTGGTGTGCAATCTCCCCTGTGCTGCCTGAGCCCATTTCTGTCCATCTCCCTCCAGCTGGGTGCAGAGGAGCTCTTTCTTCAGACCAGGGAGCTCTGTCTTCTCTCCCGCCTGTCTCTGGGAAGGGTCTCTAATGAATCTGTGCAACGCAGAAGAAAAAATGGGTTTTTCTATTTTTTTTTTTCAGCAGTGGATGCCAGCCAAGATTTAGGCTAAACTTCCAGTGGCCAGGGTGACTCCGTTTGGTATGGGAGAGGATTTGGGTCTGGGAGTCCCTCAGTGGCAGGGCTGTCTGTTTTGGGGATGAAGCTAGCAGAATCCGTTCACTCTTGAGCTCCTCCTGGAGGCAGTCATATGCATAGTAGTCGAGCTTGAAAACTTCGGTCTCTCCTGCTGCAATGAGTGCAATTTTGGTGTCGAGAGTGACACAGCTGTTGATAATGTGTTAAAGTCTGGAAGAAAATCAGTGTGAAAACAAGAGGTGATAGAGCAAACAGTGCAGAGGACACAAACAATAAGGAAAGGTGGAAGCTAACCTGTGTGGATAGGTCTCATCTGTGCTCTGAAGAGTGAGTGCAAAGCATGATTACTTTGAATTCTCAAAGCTGTGGATTTCATGCCTGGATATAATATAAAAAGTCAATTTAGTTCAACAGCAAAATATTTGGACCCACTAAGCAAGGAATTGTTTCTTATTATCTGCATCTTGAGTAACAAATCCGTTCTGATAAATGTGGACAATACCAAGTCCATTGTTGTTGGCACCCAAAAATAATAGATAAGTTGTCTTGGGCAGTTCTAGTGGATGATGTCCAAAGATGACAGGCTTTTGCTACTGATAAGTTCAAAGTAAATGCAGTTTTTTAGGTATATAGGAAAATTGTTGTTAGTTTGGGGTACTGAGTGTTCCTAGTCTGGTTATGTAAGAACAAACAGTGACAAAGTTGGCTTGAAGCCTTCTTCAAGGTTTATTTGGATCACAAAGAGAGTTCCCTACTCTGAAAAAAGAGAAAACTGGGTTGATTTCACACTTGAAGCCATTCACTGTGAATGTCTGTAGCAACACCTGGCAGAGGTCCCACTATCACAGAATGAAGGCACCAAACTGTGTATCAAAAATACAAGAAGAGCAAAGCAGCCAGGCAGGACATCTCTGTCAAGGAAATTGATGCCCCATTCATTCAGCTCTACAGTATGTTTTTCTTAGACATCCTGTGCTTCCTTCAGGGTTTTAAAATGAACCATAACAACTTGTTCCTGCAAATAAAGCCCAGTTCTCATTTGTACTCACCAGGTCAAACTCTTTGTCTGCATGTAGGCAGAGACCCTGCACTAAAGTCAGCTTATTGCAATTCAGATGTAAAGCAAGATGAGAAAAGTGTGCTACTGTCAGTGCATAAAAATGAGAAGAAAAGCCAAGTGATTAGGCTTTAGAAGTCATGATTTGGGCTTATTAATGAGGTAAGTTTTCACGCAACTGAAATTTTCATGATTTGCCTATGTTATAGTTAGGTCTTATCTACAGAAGTATTAGTCCTGTCTAGCTAGGGGGAGAACTCAAGTTCTGTTTTGCGTCCAAACTCCATCAGTGTCCTGCTGAGCCTGTAGCAAATCATCTCATCATTTGCCTCTGTTTCCCTGTCAATGAACACAGTTTCCTGCCAGAATGGAGACATCATAAGACATTCTAGAAGTGCTTTAAGATCTTCATAGCAAAACCTCTACATATAAATTGTAATTATAATATAAAAGGTATTTACTTCTGTATGTCATCATTGCTGTGATACATTCTTCAGCTTCATGTACTTCCATTATGTTTTTTATAGCAATCCCAGCTTATAATTGTTGCTCCTATTTGTGTCCCTGCAAGAAACAGGACTGTTCCACTTTTGACTGTCATTCCACTTCACATTAGGGTTTATATGTAGTTTAATTCAAATTGTGCGTGATCTTTGCTCTCTTCCACTCAGTATTGGTAAGGAGGTGAGAGTTGAATAGAAGATGTCTTTGTTTGCATGGGTGTTATGAATGGAAACTTCTGAAATCAGTTAGCTTAAAGGAGTACAACAATACAACAGTGGTTGGAAGGTTCTTTTTGATACCTCAGTTACAGTAGTTAACAGGCATTCAGCCCACTGAATTTACTTAACCTAGAGTACAGATATTACTTTGCAAATCTGCCATCTAAGTGCTACGATATTTGTGGGCAGTTCTGGTATCCACAGCATTGTCCTTCTTTCCACTATTGTGAACGTTTTCTGTGATTAACTGGCAGAAGGATCCCTGGCCAGTCTGTGAGCTTTCTCTTACTGTGCACTATCATTATAAGAAGATATTTGACCCATACAATAACAGCATTAGGGCTGGGTCCAAACCAAAATCTTTGGATTCAAAATGCTCTGAACTTTGGGAAAAGTTCAGACCCAAATTTTGTGGCTTGGCTGAAACTCTGAATAAAATGAAACAGAAAGTGGCTAGGATTAAAAATCCTTTAGAGTCAGATGGCTTACTTTTAAGACAGTTTCATTTTTTATCTATCATCTCCATTGTTTGCAGTGCTTCTTAGGAGCTTGCAAATGCAAGACAGGTTTCTCTACAGATTTTCTTCCCAAATCCTTTCATATATGTGGATTGGTTTCATAGTCTTCTAATATAGAGGAAGCCAATGCATTTCGCTTTGATTTTTGGCTGTGTCACCTTTGTGGTGGTGGGAGGAATTAGCATAGCTGAAGACTTGATGTTTATAGGCTAGAAGCCATTTATTTGTGCTGCATAGATATAATACCTGTTTCTTGTTTTTATGTCATTCTGGGTAAACATACTTGTGAGATGGTTTTAATTTTAAATTGGTCTGACATTTGAAGCTAAACATTTTGGGTGTCCATCTAATGCCTTCCCTTCAGAGACTTGTGTGCTACTGAATCTTTGATACACAAGGTCCTCCGCACACCAGACTCCATATGTTATAGAAAAATCCTTAGTGTATACACAGTATTTAAGAAAAATGTTAAATGCTACCAGGTAGCTAGAGAAGGACTTGAGGGCTCTGGGTTGAACTCTTTTGTTTTGGTACTCGTCTGTTACTTGACAGATGATGGCCTAATTTGTCTGACTGTTTAGTTCTGAGAAGAGAGGCAGTGTTTTCAGCACTCCTCTGCAGTGACTACCTGCTTCCTTTCTGAAAAGTCAGATCACAGGCAGTTCACTTAACCTTTCTGTTTACCCCCTTTATAAACAAAGATTAAGGGGACCTCCATGGGAAGTTGGTGTTTAAGTACTCTGAGGACCTCAGTGAATGGATCTGCATGGGGGGCTGGTAGTATGCATTGACATGTCTCTGGGGAAGGAGAGGCTGGCACAGGACGAGTTTGGAGTTCATTTTCCTTTCTCCTACCATTAGTGCTGCTTGTGCTTCCCCCTTCTCCTTGCTGGAGAGCCTCCCCCCAGCCCCGGTCTGTCAGGAAGGCCGTGCACAGCCGCTGTGTACCCCGAGTTTCAGCGTTGCTCCTTTGCAGCACTTCCTTGGAGCCAGCTGTGGTGGTGGGGCTGGGGCGGCACCCAGCTCGGCGGTGGGCTGCGCTCTGCGGGTGCTGGCGGCCGTGCTGGCAGCCTGAGCGCCTCTCCTCCGTCCCCACAAGATGGCAGGAAGCTCAGCGGAGTCTCGCCGAATACTTGGTGGTCGGATCAGACCACAGAGCTGCAGCTGGCGGCTTGTGGGCTAGATCTGACCTGCAGTGGGGCCTGGCTCCATGCCTTTTCTTTAGAGAGGATGGGGAGCAGGAGTTTGGGCACAGCAAACCCACTTCTACTCATTTACAGCAACTGAAGACCTGGCCTGAGCGACTGGAAGAAATACAAAACATTCCTGAGCTTGGGGGGGATCCGTTGCTCAATTTTGGGCTTAGGATTCTGAGCTTGGGGGATAGCCATAGCTCAATTTTGGGCTTAGGAACTTCTCCATATTCTTTATTTCATTGTTTGTGAGGTTCATATTAATTTTAGAGGGCTATCAGGAAGTCAGATCAGCTCAGAGAGACCATCATGGTTAATATTTCTTGTAATACTGAACCCAAACTCTCCATTTTTTGATATTATCACCTTAGAAAATAATTTTAAAACTAAGGAAAACCCAAAGTGGTACAATGTGTTCATAATGCAAAAGCTGTGGATATCCAAAGATGTACATTCCAGGCATACCTTTACATGTCATGCTTGAAGAAAAATATTTCCAAAGTATACTTCCTAATACGTCATTCAGCCCATACAGTCTGAACAAAACAGCAAAGGCTCAGTCAACTAATCTTCCCCTAAAGTTAATACCGCAATATTTCATGTCATTTTGGTATTTTTTGTTTTTTTAGCTAGCTGTGTATGCATAGCTTAACATAAAAAGGCAAAAGGTAGATTATTTTCAGCTATAAATGCCAGCTGCAATAAATCCTTTCTCCCTGCAACTCGCGTCATGGCATTTTAAAGTCACGAGCTGTTTGACTCACCTTGCTAGCAGAAGTCCCCTTACTGCTGGCTTGGCTTTCCGGTGACCAGTAACTCATGCTGTGCTGTTCTCTCCACTGTGGGTCCTGTCATGGGTCCCCGGGCCCACCAGATCACTGTCTCATTCCTGACTAGTTTGTGTAGCTGGACTGTCGTTTTTCACCTGCTGGCTAGAACTGCCTGCAGGTGCCTTTTTCCTTTTTAAATACAGATTTCTGTAGGCATTTTCCTGGGCTGAGTTTGTAGGTGCAAGATTGGGATAAGCACTTCTTACAACTTTCTTCTGCTTGGGCGGTTACCTGTACTTTGGTTTGGATTCTCACTGTGACCACTCCCTGCAGTCCAGGATCAGGAAAGGCTCTGTCACAGCCTGGTGTGAGACCTGCTCCCAAACACAGTCACAAGCGTGTTATTCCAGGGCATGTGCTTCACGTGGGCACCAGGCTTTTATGTTACACACTTTAAGCCTGGCATCAAACTAGAAGGCCTTTGAGGTGGAGCCTTCGTAATTCCCAGCGGTCTAGTTACTGGGAATGGTTCATCAGCAGCCCTCTGTGAGGCTTCATGTCAGCCTGTCCTCCTGTCCCAATGATCTCCAGCTGAGCTCTGCTAGGATCTTAGAGGTTAGGATCCTAGGGCCCACACTAGTGTCAGCCACGTGAAATGCCTTTCCCCCTCTTGTTATCTGCAGCTCCTCAAAAAATTTTAACTGAATGGCTGAGATTTTAGGTGCAGAATGTCCTGTACAGTGTAAATGTATGTTGTGTATAAATATTTTGTGGTATATATAAGCTTGTTGATTTAGAGAGTTCAAGACAGCTACAGTATTACTGCTTTATAATGTTAGAAATATTTCCTTGTGCATAACATCAGATGATTGTTATGTTTATTCTGTGGTCAAAATTGCAGGTAGAATTCAGAGTACGCCTACAGCAGTGCTTTTACCTATTTATATATTTTTTAAAATATGTGCATCCTGCTGTCTGTTTCCGTCCCTAAAGAATGTCCAATTCTCTGTAGTTAGAGCACTTTTACAGTACACTTCCTTACCATCAGTAATCCAGGCTCATATCTTTTCTTCAGACTGGAAGCAAAATGCCCAGCTCCCTTTTATGAGCTACTCATATGGCTTACCTTGCTTTGTAGTTTTTAATGATCTTATCCTCACAATTCTAGGAGGTAGGGACCTGTCTGTATTATTTCAAAAAAAAAAGAGTGGGAAGAAGGTATTGAAGTTCTGCAGAGTTTCCAGAGTAAGGCTCAACTGACATTATTAAATACTTCTTTGCGCTTTCTTCTGTGTAACCATCAGAAAATGAGAATGTGGGAATGGAGGAGAAAATAGTGTTGTTTAGTGGCAACACTTTTGTGCAAGCATGCAACAGCTTTGTGCTGAAGTGCCTGGCTGTGAGGGACCAGATATAATGCCTTTCTGCTTGTGGTTAAACTGCTAGGTGCAAGCAGCTTGACCACCGCAAATCCCACGTTACATAAAGATCTTCTGGCACAAGTTTATTTCTATTGCTACCAGACTTCAATGAAAGTAAATATGTAGAGCATTATGTAACCTGAGGGGAAGAAGGAGGAAGAAAATTATGATGCCCACAGCTTGAGTACAGTGTGTTAAGTGTGTTGGTAATGAGTAATTTAGAACATCTGCAGACCTTTAAATTTTTTTTTTTAATCATCAAGACTGTTATGGAAAGTGCTTTCCATTCCACTGCTTTGTGGTAGAA
Organism: Apteryx rowi; assembly: GCF_003343035.1. NCBI lineage: Eukaryota > Metazoa > Chordata > Aves > Apterygiformes > Apterygidae > Apteryx > Apteryx rowi. The sequence continues at coordinate 145,501 of NW_020447251.1, forward strand.
CCTTTCTTAAAAGACCAGCAATATGTGAATTTAAAGGCTTGGATGCATTTCATTTAGGTCAGCACTGAGATCCAGCATTCAAAATCTGAATCCAAAATTTGCCTGAATAATCTGAACTTGCCAGGTCTATGTACAATAAGAGAACTCAAAAAAGAGAGAGGGTGTGTATATAGGGAGAGATCTGCAATTTCCCGTGTCAGTGGTTGGTGTCTGTTTCTCTGCAGAGAAACCAGAGTGGAGTCACCAGGGTAGGCATACCTTCTAGAGGCTGTTGCATCAACTCTGCCTTTTAGTTTGGGCAGTGCTTTGGCATGCAGGAACTCCCAATTTAATTCCCACTGCTGATACTCCCCTCCCCAAGCACAGTAACATCAGTAGCACTTACAGTGTCCTTTCCATCCAGGAAAGCTGTTAAAAAATCCTCTGCTTGCAGAAATGTGTCTTCAGAGCCTATCTGGAGCGTAGCAGATCCCCACTGCTTGGGAAAGGGCCAGCTGGACCTATTTATTTTTCAGCTTTGAGATTTATTGGAAGAACTGGTCCATATTGGATTTTTGAGCTTTTCATTCCTTTGTTGCCATCTTTCAAGACAGGAGACATTTCTTCTTCCACATCCTCAGTTTAACACTGAGAATAGGTGTACGGGGATTCCAGTTTTATTTATTTTTCCCTGTTAGGAAATGAGTCACTCATAAGTAACAACACTGTCTCCAATCAGAGCAAGTCAGAACTTGTGCATGCCAAGGACTCCTCTACTAATTATGACTTATAACTGCACGGTCTTATGACCATTCTCTGGACTGTACCCTGTTTTGGGGATTGTTCTGCAGCTTTTCAGCTTTTATAATTTTCATCCCAGCAAGCTAAAAAGGGCATTCTAGCCTTCATCAGCGAGGACACATCTTCAGAGGTCCTGAGCAATTTCTCATCACAGTAAAGTGGCAGGGGGCCCAGATGTTCAACATCTCTCATCGTTCCCTCCATCAAATACATCACAGAAGCATCTATTGGCTGAAGCAGACATGAAATTACCCATCAATATCTCTGCATTTCAACTTCCACATACGCATTGCACTGATAAAAAGTCACATGCGTGGGCCTGGCTGGGATGGCTTTGCTGGAAAGACTGCTGAAAAGTCATTTCTCTTCTTGGAAGACAGCAAGTGCTCTGGGTATTCTGCTTCATTCTGCTAATACTTACAGCTAAATCTTTAAGTCTTGCTAATAATTGTGTACCTCTCAAGATAGATATCAAATGCTGCCTTAAGGTGCTAAATCTTAAAAATGAATATAAAACCCAGCTCTGATGTTTATTTGTTGCCCAGGACTTTTGCCTTGGCACTGTAGTCATTTCATTTCCATGCTGTTTTATTACTGCTCTGTTATGAAGTCATTTGGTCTCCCTCCAGTGCTGAAAATTAATTGTTTTTAAGAACAGAATAAGCGTTATGTTAAAAAAAACACTCCCTTTCTGCATTAAAAAGAAGTATTGCTGACTCTGATTCTAGGGGAAAATTATGTTGGCTTTAAGGGAGAAGAAAAGTAATTACAAATAACTGTATGTGAAGCCAGATGAGCTTGGCTGGATCTTGAGGAACATGTATCTTAATCCCTTGATCTGATAGTTGCCTGGCGCTCAGAGCAGGAAAAGAAACTCACTGGGTTTTTTTTCCATCTGTGTGAGGTGGGAAATGCATATCCTACTTCAGGGATGGAAAATGAACAAATAAGTCTACTGGGCAGCATGACAATTACACACGCATTCTTCTCTTGAGAAACTGCACAGAGGCAGGATATTCTTGGTTTCCGGTGATACGATTATCACAGGCTCTGCCTTAATCTCCTCTGGATCTCACATGTGTTTTTACATAAGCAATGCATTAGTAAATTATTTATGTTTTTATTTTATGTAGTTGTGTCCATCATTGTTGTCACTCCAAGGTCTAAAGAGAACTGGAACCCTGCTGTCCTGCTGCTGTGGAAAAACATAGGAATGAACTGTATATGACCAAATAGTTTACAGTCTAAGGCAATAAGAAAAACAGAAAAGGTTGAGGAGAGGGATAGGCTGTGTTCAAGCATCCATATGTCTTGCATTGTGTGTACACATGCATTCTTTGTTTGCATTTAAGAGGAGCAGATATGCATTGTAAATGTTATCTTTCCATTTTCTTATTTTGTAATGTTCACTTGATCTACTGGATTAAAACTTTGACAGGGTAGGGTGAGACATTGTCCTCTCTTCCTTTCACATCCAAAGGCAATCCTTATCATTCTTGGTTTTAGACCCCAGTTTTTCTCTCCCCCACCACAAAACAGGGGCTAGAAGTGCCAGTGCTGGAAATGCCAATATGGGCATACACATTTTCAGGTAATAGAGAGCTTTCACAGAATTACCAAAGTCATGCTGGTCCTGGGGCTGCATAGCTAATACCCATTTTCTGAAGCTTTACTTCCTTTTGTAAAGAGTGAGGCTGTGGTCAAGCTGTAAAAAAGCAGCTTGAACAAACATACTTGTAAGTTTCTGATGTGCACAATAGTTGCATATGGAAATACAGCTAAGGAAGATACAGGTGTTCAGAAATCAGGGTAATTTATCTGGGATCCTTTCCTACCTACCCTCAGTTCCATAACAGCCTAAACTGGCAGCTCTTTTTCAAATCTATAGGTTTATGTGGAGTGTTGGTGTTGCTTTCTAGCTGCGCTGGTATGTATATTAACACATTTGTTGTAGGTGATAGGGTGAGATGGACTCAGTGAGGGGGGATGTTAGAGGAAATGGTGCAAAATCTCTCTGTCCAAATTAAGGTCCATGAAATAGAGTACATGAGAACTGTGGCGATTACCTGTTACCTGCTTGCACAAGAACAATTCCAGTTTAATTGCATTTTTAAGTGCTTGGTTTTGTCCCTTTTCTAGGTTCTTACTGCTCCTCTGGCTACTCATGTTTATACAAAACATATGAACCTCCAAAAAGTGTGTTAACAGTCATTTAGGCTAGGGGCTAGACTGTTTCTTACATTCTGTAAATGTTTTGTGGAAACTTATCCCTCACCCTCACCCCCAAATTAGTTACACTAATGACAATGTACAGTGTAAATGGTCTTAGTGAGTTAGTCGTGTGTTAGTCTAGTTGCTGCTGCTGCAATATAATGTCAAAGCAGTCCCTTTATGACTTGATGGAAGTCCGCCTTAAAACCGGTTAGATTTTTTGTCCTCACTGCTCTTATTCTTGTTGTTTCTGATCCTAAGTGCTTTTCTTTTATTTCTAGGCTAAATTTATTTGCAGGCAGTTCATACACATTTGTTCTTGTGTCAGAACTTTCCTCTCATTTAAATAGTTCTTTCTCCCCCCTCTTACTCCCCCCTCTGATATGTTGAGGCTGAACTCATATTTTCAAATTCTTCTCTAAGTCAAGCCTTTCTGGTTTCCCTCAAGTTCCCTGATCATACTGGCAATACTGGCCTAATAAATGCACTGCAGTGAGTTCGAGTTCTCTGCACTGAGTTTGCAAGACCTCAGGGCTCAAGCTTGTCAGGCTAGTTCTGCCTGAACTTTTCTTGACCTGCCTGCAGTTTTGTTTTACTTGGTTTAGCTGTAACAGCAGTTTTTCTAATTGACCATGTGTCTATGGATAATTTGTTTTACTTTTGTTTATCTTTGTATAGTACCATCATGGTTTTATGACTCTAACATAATGACGTAGTGTAGAGAAATACAGGCCCGGCTGATAACAGAGGCCTTGAGAAGTGGAGGCATAGGATATGGTATAGAGGAGTACAGGCATGGGATGATAAGAGATGGGGCACAGACTTGGCACGGGAGACCCCACGGCTATAAACAACTCACTGATGGTCTGTTAAAGAAATGCAGACCTAGAGCTAAACAAAACTGGGTTTAGGGGTAACAAAGAGAACAAAGAAATAGCATACATAAAAGCCACCATATATAGTAAATTCAGATGCAATATGGAGCTGCAAGCTAATGAAGAAAGAGTAAATGTGTAAAAATGTGTTAGCAAACATATAAAAATGATGCCATGTAGGACCTAGAGTGAGGAAGAAAAAAACCATCAGCATGAACATGAAATTCCTCTCGGTGAAGGATTCCAGATGCTGACAACTCACCATAACTCCCCCCCGCAACACCAGAATGGGAATCACCAGCCTTAGGACCCAGAGGAGCAGGGGAAGGATGAGCATAACATCAGGAAAAAGGGTAGTAACTAAGTGTGTGTGTGTAAAAGTTCTAACTATATTACTATTCTTTCTTTTTTTGTAAAAAAAAAAAAAAAAATAGATCTAGACTAATAATGGTTAGAGTCTTAAGATTTCACTTATACTAACAATAAAGTCTTGACTTTTTAATATATGCATTTTATATACATATAGATATAAATATTAATATAAACATACATATTTTATATAGATATATGGTGTGCTTCCTCTTTGCTGATAAAACAAGCGAGCGTAACAGATAAAATAGTCAATCATGTGACATCACCTTTCAAATTAAGGCTTTGACTGCAGGCTGATAGCCTAAAGACAATGTAGGTCCACAGCCCAGTGTCACACACATCCCATCTAAATAATTCTCATGGCCTTCAGCCTGGCCTTGGCTGCCCTTAGGACCCTTGGATGCAGATACATGTGTTGGGTCTCAGGGCTGACGTTATGTATGTGATGGCAGTTTAGGGTGGAATGGGGGAAGCATGAAAACAAAAGACCCTCGAGAGGCTTTCAGAGAGGCCCTGGGACCGACTAGGGAGTTCTCTGTGCGAAGGCAGACTAACTTTTCTGAAGCTCCTTTTTCCCAGACAAGATCTAGATGATATGTTAAAGTTTTCCCTGTTTGTCGTGATCAGAATAAAAAGCAGTGTTGCCTGCTGGTAGGTGAAAGCCAGGTAATCTGTTTGTACTTTCGTATAAAACAGATGAAATACTCCCCGCATAGCAAAGCCCAGTCTAAGGGCTGATCTCTGTCAAGAGGGCAGACAGCACACAGTAGGTGAGGGAGCTCTGCCCCTGCTCTGGAAGCAGTGCACAGCCATTGAAAGTACGTGCATTACGAAACCTAGATCTGCTCCATGCTTGTCTTCCATGGCTGTTGCCAGGAGTCAAACACTGGCCATTCTCACTTTCCCATGAAATCTCTTGCAGTTAAGACAGACACATGACATCAGGGGAAGAAAACCTGTGTCTCTCCTTTGTAATGGAGAAACCTCGAGCTTGTACCTTGTTAAATGAGGAAGAGAGAGTCTAAACTGAGGTCTCTTTGGAATGCATGTGAATTGGTCACATTTTTCTAATTCCTTTTCAAATGAATCTTGTGTCAATACCAGAGATGATTACAGTCTTGGATGAAAGGGGGAAGATGCTGTCTCATACATTTGATCTTGGGGAGATCGTCTGCATCCTGTTAGATAACAGAACAGAACATACAGGACTTGACCGCAGTACTGGGGCTCTCTAGGCAGGCAAATCAAATATGAACCAGTTTCCCTTCAAATCAGTGGAAGGATTCCCATTGACTTCTAAACATTCACCTCACATCTTCAAAGCACAGCTCCTTGCTCTCTGAAAGCAGTTTGATGCTTATCTTCAGAGGCAGTCTGAAGTACCCGAGCAAAGCATTTAAGCAGATCTGTAATGCTGAATAATCCCAGTGTTCAGTTTCTCCCACTCTTGCAGTTGTACAGATAGGTAAAGCTCCCACTGCAGTCTGCGGGGCCAGGTGAGGACCTAAGGCTCTGCAGGAGAGAGTGTCGGATCTCTCATGGGGAATCTTAAAACTTCCTGAAGTCTTTACTTGCACAAGTTTTGTCCTAGATGGGCCTAAAATTTCAATATTTTGATTTCATGTTTCGTTTTATGACATGTGCTACATCATGGACTGCCAAACAATGAGGCCAAAGGGACATGTCTTCACTTGTTATGTGAAACAGTTAAAGGAAATAGAAATTACTGGACCTCAAGCTTCAAAATGCCCTTTAACGCTGCAGGAGAATCTAGGATACATTTAGTGCATTTTATCCACAAGAAATGCTTTTAAATGATGACTACATTGAAATATTTTCTAAAAATACATTAGTGAGGATTGGCTATTTATCAACAAATAAAACTGCAAATGAAAGAGGCAGCCTGTTCAGGGTTTATCTCTGAAAATTACTGAAGCGTTTACAGAACAGTTTTTCAGGTAATTTGCATATTCATGAGCTGCAATTTCTCCAGTTGCTGTATTTGGTTGATAATGCCTTTTTTAATACTGTAATTAAAAGTTTTTGATTTTAGTTATACTCCAGTTGTTTGCTCAGGTGCACCAAAACAATTGGTGTCTTGTTTACTTGTTGTTTTAAGTACAGCTATTACATTGTAAAATGTCAATTATAAGAAAATTTTTCATGACTGACAAATTCCTTAAAGGACCTCCTAGTTAGTTAGACTCTTGACACTGCAATATGAAAAGCCCACAACTACAAAGATATTTAGGTTCCTTCTGCCCAGAGAAGTCTGGTGTTTGCAATTATTAAGAGATTGCATCCTTACCATATCCCTGATACTCTGCTGATGGGATGATGTCAAGAGGATGAGGCCAAACTCTTTTCAGTGGTGCCCAGTGACAGGATGAGAGGCAATGGGCCCGAAATGAAATACAGGAAATTGCACTTAAACATAAGAAAAAACGTTTTCATGGTGAAGGTGGTCAGACACTGGAAAAGATTGCCCAGAGATGTTGTGGAGTCTCCATCCTTGAACATAGTCAAAACCCGACTGGATGCAGTCCTGGGCAGCCTGCTCTAGCTGACACTGGTTGAGCAAGGGGATTGGACCAGATAGTGTCCAGAGGCCCCTTCCAACCCCAACTATTCTTAGATTCTGTAATTCCAGGTGTTTGGGCACTACTGTAGTACTCTAGTGCTGTGGAAGACATTTTCTGTAGTGGAGATTCCTCACTTTCAAAACAGGAGATCCCAAGAAGCAATGAAGGAAAGAATCAAAATCATAGTGGCTGTTCCCATAAGATGATACTGTCTTTCTTTGCATGTGTGCCTGCTCTTTCATAAAGCAAATCTCGCTTGCCCCTGGCTTGTGATGGCTGACAGCTAGGAGCACTTATGAATAATAATAGATATCTGTATGCACTTACAAAACACAGTGAAGAAAGTGGGGACCCTAAGGGTTAATGGAGGTAGGTGCCTCTAAATCTATGTTTAATGAAAATTCTTTAAAATTTTGCAAAGATGTTAAAGAAACTGTGAATATCTTCTGGAAGGGCAGAAAATGTCCCCTGAATATGCAGAGGATTTGCAAAATGGTCATAGAAATTACTTCAAAGCAGAAGTTAGCAGTGAAAGCTGATGCAAGAAGAGCGCACTTAAATGCATGGCATTCACTGAGCCTGAGGTATGGCTAGCCACGTATGTGGCCCTGCAATAGCACCTGCCCTTCACCTTGTGTGATTTAGGACAAGTGTAGAGCAAATACAAACACAAAATCTTTACCTTCTTAAGAAATATTTGGGTTTAATGGAAGCAGCATTTCCCAGAAGGAAAATGTGTCATCAAACAAAATGTCAACAGTTGCTGAGCTGGGGAACATGGTAGTGGACAATGGGGGGGAAGAAAAAAAGGCACATATGTCATTGACATACACATATACTGTTGATGAAATCAGTTTCAATTTACTCAAGTTATTCTAGCGTCACTTTCAGTTACATCTGCCAAGCAGAAAACTACTGCATCCAGCTGTGTGAATCAACAAAACAATTGTGCAACAGTCATGAAAGAACAGTCAGCAGAGAAATGATTTGCATTCGCTTTTCTTGACAGCTGATATTTTCCTGATAAATTGCTGCCCTTTGTGTTCTAGCTGCTGTGAAGAGTCAACCCACTTAAAGGGGTGGTGGCTTTGCCCACATTCCTGGCTTTGCATCGGCTGGCACAGGTTAGAGATGAAAACAAGAGACTGAGACAGGCAGAGGAGGAGGTAAAAGACCATGCAGTAGAAGTGAAGTTGGCACAGTAATTAAAGATGTGCTGTAGAAAGGATACTGCTCCGATGATGGTGTCCTCTTAAGCCATGAGTGCTTAGGGTCATAGTGTGTCATTTAGAGTCAATGGATTTAGTTCAGGTGGATGGTGAGAAAGCTCTTTCATGGCTTGACATATGCTGATTGATGACCATCAAAACAAACCAAAACAAATATACCTGTGAAGATGCAGGCTACTGAGAGATACAGAGGAACTATAAAGTTAGACATGTTCTTCCTAAGGAGTGTGGACTGTGCACCAGTAAGAAGGATGAGAGGGAGTCATGGCAGTTCCCATTTAAAACTCTAAACCACATCTGTGACTGTTCCATGGGATTTCTTTCCCTAGTGAGCCTCAGGAAGGAAGATGCCATGACTTTGGCAGCAGGATAGACAAAAGGTGCCACCCTATATGCAAAAATGTTCCCCCAGGAATTCCCTTCATTGGAGTCATATTGTTGTTAAATGGCTTGTTAAATAGGCTTTAAATGGCTTATTAAATGGGGTCTCCAGCTGGGTGGCTCTTAGCATGCCAATTATTCTGGATTTGCCCTCTTCCTCCAGCAGCCATGCCCTGCCTAATGCTGGTATTTCAGCAAAATTCACTTTAGCGAGAATGTTATTCTAGCCTAGGATCTGGGCCAGGCCTTTATTTCTGTTAATTACAGATCAGTCATTCTTTTCTAAATGTTGAAAAAATGTGTTTTATGTGCAAGAATGGCTGTTAAGTGATACACCCACAGGAACATTATATTTTTCTAACATCCGCCTCTATGTTCTTTCTCTAATTTGCCTGCCGCTGTCTTTGTAGAGGATCTGTCTCCTTTTCCTAGCACTGTTCCTTGCCTTTTAGATGTTTTCTTTCTCTCCAGCCACCCTTAGTTTCTGCCATTGGCACATCATGGATTATTGCTTTTTAGTGCTTTATCAGTTGGTGAACATGAATTTTCTCCGTATTTTAGTTATTCTGTGAAAATCTTTAGTAAAAGTTTAACTATAAAACTTCCATCCCCTTTTTACTATATAACTGGGCTCATGAAGAGCAGTGGTCCAGAAGACCAGAGTAGGGCCAAGAGTGACACAACAAGGTTACCAGAAGTACGTACCATCTAGCCTGTTTTAATAGATAATCCTATTCTTAAAACCACTTTGGAGTGTTTTCTATGTAGCACCTTGGCGATGTCTCCTGTTTCTTTCAAAATAGTACCAAGGTTGAGCCTTTCAGTCATTTGGAAAGAGTGTTGAAGTTAGCGCCTGGGTTTTCTAAATTACACTGAGACAATAGCAGGAGGCTCTCTGCATTAAAACAATGGTCTGCTGGTCTGAACTGGATTTATACTGGTGAAAATTTCTGTGACAGCACTGGTGGCCCTGACTCATCCAGCCCTCTTAAGAATAATTTTTGAGGCTTTGGGCAACATTTTCAAAATGCCTCTGTAGACAGAGAGCCCCTATTCCCTCGCTGTCACTGAGATTTAAGCTTCAGAGTGGCAAAGTCACTATACACAATGACTGTGTACTACGTAAGTCACAGTATAAGTGCTTGTTGCCCTTTCCCTATGACTGCATATTAGTTACAGTGTGTGGGCTCTCCTAAAGTGTGTGCATTAGGTTCTGGAATGTGAGGCTGAAATCTCAGCAAGTATTAAAGAAAGCATGGCAGCAAAAATGTTTATTTGGTTTGGTAGCTGTTCCTGTTGCCATATAGCTTAATGGTGCACCAGTAGCCAAATTGTCTCCTTGAAGTGCTGAATTTGTCAGCGTGAGTTGAGCTGGTCTAACACAGTGCAAAGCACCCATTTTCTCCTTAGGGCCAGGTATGAAAACAGACCTGGAGACAACTGTGGTGCTAGATGCAGTTTGTCACACTTTCACTGCTTATATGGGAGCACCAGCTTGTTTCTAAGGTTTGCCAGATTGACAGAGGGGTTATTCCTTCCCCCAAAAGATTGTACATGGCCTGTCTTCCTCAGTCCTCTCTCTGATAGCTTTTGTATGCCAAGAGCATCTCCCTGTTAAAATAAACCCATGTAACCTCTCTGGTCTTCATTGTCCTGCTTGCAAGGACAAATCTTTGGGCAGTTCCAGCAGATTGAGCTGGTCCTTATTCACTCTGCCTGCTCCACTTCCTCATAATTATCCAATAAGCTCAGCAGAGAAGTGAGGTTCACCTGCATCCATGCTGCATGCCATGCCATTTCAGACCTGAGGCTTTATGCTGCTTTATTGGTTTTTTGAGTCCCCATATTTGAAAATCGTCTTTTGTCAGATCTGTTTTAGTCTGAGAGGTCTGACACACCGTTTCATGAGATTCCATACATTTACTGCATACGTACAGTGGGAAGAGGGGCCATTGCCGTGTTGTGATACTGACAAGGAGCTGTGTGATGCACAGTCACATCCTACTTGGCACGTGTGGCTTAGGGCAAGCCTTTAGCCAGTTTCTGAGCGGTGACCTTGCTGTTCTTGCAGATGGGCATCAGCAAAGGCTGCCAATAAATAAAAAAAGGTTGATGAATGTGGAATCTGTTTTTTGAGGAAAGAATTCACACCTGGGGCTAGAGATATGGCTATCTTTCTTAGTCTTTTGTGGCTGTGGTGAAGGAGTTGTGGCCTATTGCATATCTGTTTGAACTTAAATATTGTCCAGAAGTGACTGTGCTAGTCACTTTTTTTCCCTTTTGGTTTATCTGGGCTGAAGAGGGGTGTTGTAATAAATTCTTCACGGTGCTCTTTGAGCTTTCTGTGGGAAGCGTCCCTTGCATCTGTCTGGAATGGGCTTTTGTGGCCTGGCTGGATGTTGTGTGAACAAATCAACAGAGTGTGGAAAACTCCTGAGAGCTTCTGGGACTCGATAGGACACCACTGCTTAACGTAAAGTGTGAACAGAGCCCTAAAGAGCTTTCAGCTTTACCATTGTCTGTGTGTGGTACCCACATCTCACAGCCAACAACAGACTGGGGATGAATTCAACCCTGAACGTCACTCCACTGAGGTGAGAGTGGCACCAGAGATGAATGTGATCCATAGCAGTATCTCCAGATTCAATAACAAATAAGACAGCACAAGCTCTTGAAATAGCCCTTACTGGTTTTGTGTTAGGACATTCAGGAGAGTCTTTGCCAGGGATGGATTATGGCTGCCTGGAAACTTCCTTACTTGACTGGCCAGCATCCTGCCTATGGGGTATGAAGAGCTATGAGACACAAGATGCCAGTAAATGATGAACAGGAAATTAATGGGAGTACAATTGTTTTGGCCTGGAGGGCTTCACATACACATGCTATGAGAAGTGTGTTTGTGTGGATAGGGAAGAATATCACAGCTGAGGATTTTTGTACATACATTTCTGTGTTGATACCCCAGGCATTCCCCCCGAAACAAGCTTGAACGATGTGGAAGGGGCACTGCCATCTGGAAAGCAAACCCTTGGGCAGGGAGTAGCTGATAAACCATCTTTTGCTTTGACCTATGCATTCCAGCAAAGACAGCATTTCTAATATATTACCTCCCTGTGCCTTTTTAACTGTCACACTCCCTGACATGCTGCAATGGGGTGCTTTGGACTTCATCCCAATGTCTATGTCCCTTTCTTGGTAGTATTCAAAGGGCCATGATTCTCAGGGTGCCCTAGATGTAGTGGGTTAAGGGAATATGTGGAAATATCCAACACGTGCATATTTGATGCTGAAGACAGGTACATCTTGAAATACTGTAAATCTCACTTTCTGGGGCAATTAATTCTTCGCTCACAAAGCTGCTCTTGATTCCTTGATTCATCACAAGAGTAGAGAATGATTCTTAATTTGAACAACTGATTTTCGAAGGTCTGAAAAAATCATGTTATTAACATAAAGGAACTTCTTGATCAATACCTGCTGGCCCCTGACCAGACTATGTGATTTGAGACGTTATGTTCTGTGACTGTTCAAAAGTGGCTTTCACTCTGTGGTGGGCATGTCTTACATGCCATGAGAGAAGTCAAGGCCTCACCAGTGCTGTGGGGAATGCCCTACACTGTAATGAAATACGATGATTGCAATGCAAAGACAAGAGAACTGGAATACAAAAAGTATAACCTGCTTAATCAAGTTGCTTCAGTATGTGACTGTTTTTAAATTTACAAGGAACCCATTTGACACCATATCCCTCCGTCACTATCTGCATCTGTCATGTTCATGGGAATGCTGAAAGACAGGATCTCACCTATAGCTGAGAGGTTTTCACCTGTAGCTGGGTAAAGCAGCAGGAGAATCTGGAAATGGGTGCAAAATGGGCTTAAAGCTTCCCTCCCTGCTCTGTGGTGGTCTGGTCCTATGGAACAAATTAGAGCACCCTTAGGGCTGCCCTACCAAGGTATGCCTGAGGCATAGGTCTCTAAGAGTTGAGGTGCAAGAAAAGCAAGTGTTAGTATAAAGGCTCTGTGCCTTCCTGAGATCTCTGTATGTGTTTTTCCACTATGAGGCAAGCCAGCTTTTGGGCAGCCTTGTTCCGGTGTAGCGGTACACAAACTGCCCTACTTCAGGGGATGGTCTGGCCCTGAATTTTTAAATGTTAAAACATTCATCTTTTATTTCTGTCACTGTTCAATATTATGGGAAAAGATGTTATCACAGCTAATCCATGTGGTGTCCGTGGAATTTCTTGGCCTGTGAGGATTTATATTGCATTCATGTATTCCATGAATCGGGCACAGGTTTTGCTTCCGACAGCAGTAGTTTTTTCAAGGGCATCCCAATAAGATGAAAGTGTGGTTACTGACAGAAACCACAGTGTCAGACTATGGTCTTGAGGATGTTTTGGATGGCGCTGTATTTTAATTCTTGATTTCCCCTGGCATCTAGACAACCAGCAATTTATGTGAAATATGAAGGGGAGGGAAAAAAGGAGGGCTGAAGGAAATGCCTTAATTTATTTGATTGGAATATTTTGGAAATTAATATGTACCTTTAAAAAAATGCTAACTAGAGAATAGAAAAAACACTGTATGTAACTATAATGAAACTTCAGTATCACATTTTCCCGTGTCGTTTCAGTCTTCTAAACCATATTTCAATATGCTGAAAAGAACAAAATGATACTTATGTTTAAAATGAAATTAATATATATGAATAGTCAATCTATGGAACTCACTGCTGCAGCTTTTTGTCAGGGAGTCAGATTTCTGTAAGAAGGTTTTGAAAAAAATGATAATATGATTTATAAAGTTTGTAGTTTTGCATAGAAAGAATGAGAAAATGAAATCCTGTGCTTGGATGAGTATGATTCATCCATGACCTATTAGTTGGCTCTTCCCCAGCTTCATATTAAACACTTCAGTAGGCATTTTCAAATGCTGTTTTCTGAAGTATCAAGCATAACCAATGAGCTAATGGTGTGATCAAGGCTGAGAAATTCTAACCAATAACTTGCAGCAGTGTATGTAAATAAGCATATTGCCATTGCCATATGTATATTATAGCTGATTGTTTATTATATTGTTCTAACATGCCTGCCCTAATCTGTCCAGGTTGGAGGAAAACAGGAAAGAAGAAGGCTTTTGGTATTTTGGAGGCTTGTTCCTTCCCTAGCAGTGTCAAAAATTGTGAATGAGCTTTGATCCTGAAGTAGGCTGAGCCTGGAATGGTCTTTATAAATTCTTGTAATCCATACTTCATTCACAGTGTTTACCTTTCATCTAAGCATGGATTTTTTTGCTTTGTGGAATACAATTCATCCATGTGCTCATAATCTAGCCCTACCATCCAGTCCTTACAGCCTTTGGCAACATGTATGAGGTTAGACGTGCTGGCATTTAACATCAGAGAGTCTGAGAGGTCAAACTGAAGGTTCACCTTTTGTCTACACATCATCACTCAGGTTTTAAGTGTACAGTCACTAATATTTCTTAAATTCTGTAATGTGATATACCATATTTGTAGACAGGCATCACTTTCTTCTGTGTTCCTAGCTAGGCCTTGTGTACAGAAGTTTCTAGTGTGATGTTCCAGTGTGTACAACAGGCCATGAAAATTACTAGCTGTATCTACCTGCTTAGTGGCAGCATTCCCTTCCTTCCAAATTTTGCCATAGAAAACTGGGAATTAGCTAGTACATATACCTCTTCTCAAATGCAGGTTGTCTCTTGTTTGCTACCAAAACTCACTAGTAATGTGCATGCCTTATTACTGCACAAGTTGCAATACAGGAAAAGGTGACAAAGTGAAGATAAAACATACCCAACCAATGTGTTGCAAAGCAGCACAAAAGTAAGTGGGAAATACATTATGTATGAGAGTACAGGAAGCTTAAGCACAAACTTAACTTTTGATCATTCTATTTAAATGTACACTGTGGTGAAATCAGACATCTGCCGTTGGTCTGTAATTGCTGTAATGATGTTTGTAATAAGTAGCTTTTGCTCAGAAGACTGGTGTTTGTGCAGAGTGCTATATTCTTCAGTGTATTTCTGAGTGTATTTCTGGGATATGTATAAATTGGGGAACTCAGGGTCACTTCCCAGTTCTTGGGCCTTAGGGGAGCCAGGCATCTGGGCAGGGAGGGAGCTGCAGTGTGCCCCTCAGGTCCCCCCTCACCTGAGAGCACATCACAGAGCTCATTTGCTTATTGTTTATACACAGGCAATGTCAATCTATGCTGTTCTGTGACTATAAAGGTTAGATGTTGCCAACATGCAAAGTGGAATTTTTATGGTAAAATCCAACAGGGGTCAGCCTGAGTTATGCTTAGGTTATCTTGAGCTCCTTTCAGTGCATACTGTAATAGCCCCAAGGGTCTGGACTTTGTTGTGCAAGGCACCATGCTTCATGGCCTTCAGCCCAAGAGTTTACATCCTTGACAGGCAAAGGAAAGTGAGGCTGAGAAACTCCACTGCAGAGAGGGAATAGTTGGCGTGAGATGGTTTTTCCTTAGCTGACACTGGGCAGGGTTGCACATGGAGCAGAGCATGGCACAAAGGTCCTTGACAGAGCACAGACCAGGTTTGCTGCCGTCATATAAACAGAAGTGCCATGTCAGGGTGGCATTTTGCAGGGGCTAATTAGGTTGGGCTCTTAGCTAATGCAACTACACTCTTGGTGAGCCCTAGAGGTATCCCTGCTCTGCCCCGTGCTGCCCTACATGTTTAGGTGTACTGGTTCATGCAGGACTAATCTGAAGCACTACACTGAGCCATGCAGGCATGCCCATTTTTTATCTCAGTAAAACAATGGTTTTACTGGGTATAACAAACCCTGTCTAACCCACATGTCCATATTGCTTAAACTCTCCAACACAAATAGGATGTAGGCTTTTTAAGAGCTCCTCAGAGCTCACAGGTTTGCCATATCATACAGAGCTTGTGTGAGCAACTCCCCTCTGACACAGCCCTTTTTACATCTGACCTGTTTTTTTGGATAATGGTGCTTTTTGTCTTGCCCAAACAAGTGGGATGGGTTAACAGCAGAGCGCCCTGTATGAAGCAGCTTTCAGATAGCCAGGACTCAGCAGATGAATTTGTGTAATAATCCCACTGGCTTTAATCAAGAGAGGAGACTGTGAGAGGCTTGTAAATTCCTACAGCAAAATTCCCCCCTCCCATTCATGTAGCAGATCTTGCCTCCAATATGCTTATCTCCCTACGTGTGCAGAACCCTTGACGTCAATGGAAGATACGCTCTTTTGGGGAGAGCAGAAGACTGAGGTCACAATCTGCCCCGCAAATAAGAGAATTATGTTCCTAACGTTGCAGTGAGAGTGCTATATGCTTTTACATAAAAGAAAAAAGACTTGAAACAACAACATAAATAAAAAGACATAAAGAGGGTAGACTGCTTGCAGGAGATATATTTGTAGCTGTTTCAGCAGGCTTTAGAAGGATGTGACTTTCAGTTACGGTTAGAAATGTGCTGTTTGGCAGCTGTGAACGGTGTGGAGGCTTTTCATTCATTCCACCTTACAGATCTTTAAAGGGACATCTGTCAGCACTGAACCTGGAACAGCAGTCAATGTCTGCATCACACTGTGTGTTTGTAACCCATGACATTTAAATCAGAAACCTAGGGGTCAGGCTTCGCAGTTCAGTCATCAGTGGTTTTGGTGATATTTATAGATTGCATTGCATTTACTGTGGCTTTTATGAATAAAAGATACTCTGCATGGTTAAATTATCAGAGGTTAAGTGTGCCCAATCATATTTAACCTAATGATGGATGTTAATATTTTTATTTTTTACTTGTATTTGAGAGGACCAAGTATATAGGTTTAAGAATATCTGAAGAAAATATTAGATTTTGTTGTTATTATCAAATTCCATTTATAAAGTCGGTTTTGTTGAGGAAGTGTTTTGCAGAAATTAATATTTTATGTGGTATAAGCTTTGGAACAGCATCCAGCTCTCACAAATGAAATACTGCTATTTCCTTCAAAAAACTGTTTATTTCTTCTTCTCAATAAAGGAAGTGATTTGCTAATTCTGTGGGTACCTATACAAATATTCCTCATGCAGACACTTTACTTTTATTGCTCTGAAAATGAGGTTTGTACCTGTACAAAAATATGCCGTAGCTCCCTGAAGCCTGTCTCACGTCACCAGCAGTGGCCAAAGCTGATGGAGGTGTTCCTCGCCTCCTGCCTTGCTGCCGGGGTGGGCATGCTCTGCAGAGCTGTCTCCTCTCTGGGGTTAGGAGTCAGTCAGCATACGGCTCACGTCATGCAGCCTAAAGCATAAACTGGTAGTTTGTGTTACTTTTATCCTGTCTCGCATTGCTGCAGAGGCTGTTATTATTCACCATTTACCTTCTCAAAATATTGAGCCAATTAGAAAAACAAATCACTCTTTTGGTAAATGCCCAAGGGTAAAGCTGTAACGATGTGTGTTCTCCACAAGCCCTAATCACTGGTTTTGCAGTTCCACTTGGGACTGCTGGACTAAGCAAAAACAAATTCCATTCTGATATATTTTACACCTCGGCTAAACCACACGGAGCTGCCACTTTTGTCAGATTTCACAAATCGAGCAGCTGAGACTCAGATGGGAGACTCACAGAGAAAAGCAAGAATATGGAAGGAGGGAATGGTGCTGGCAGAATGCCTCCCCCAGCTCTGTCGCAAATGAATGTCCCAGCTATTGGATAGGTCTGTGTTAATTATGAATTGTAAACTGCTAACACATTTATTGAAAGAGTTGCTATAATTTAGAGGCTGAGATACAGACAGATATTTCAGGGATATTTTTTTCCCCTGTTAATTGTCAAACAGGTGAGTCATGGGAATTATGAAGAATAATTGAGACAGGACTATTCCTGAATGCCCTGTCAACTAAATTAAATGTAAATCTAAGGTCCTTGTGTTAAAATCCTACATTTTTGTTGTTGCTGTTTTCTTTCCAGTGGTAAATTAAGTGATATACTCCAACCCTTTGCATGCACCAGAGTGTATGTTTTGGGTGAGAGATTTGAAACATGTGAATGTTACAGTTTGAGAAGTCCATGAAGCTCCTATACTTTGGTTTACATGCAAGCACTTTAAACCCATGCATGATGAAAGCACAGCCTCCTGATCATAGATAACTTTAATAAAGCCCTTTATTAAAATCATCTGATGGTTCAGAGTCCCTTTTATTAGTACTATGTCACACATCATAAGTGGTCCTGCTAAACCTTCTAAAATGAGTATAACAAGATAACTGGTGCCCAATGGGATATCCAACTTGTGTCTGACTACAAGGAATAAATTGTGCTCTTATCTCTGATATCGATAATTGCTTATGCTTGGATCTGGGGATTGCAGTCCTCTGATGCTGATGATTAGAGCTGGTCTCAGTCTTTGTGCACAGATGCTCCCTGTGGTCCACTTCAGTGTCTGCGCCCCTGATTTTCCAGAGAGTTTGCTTTTTGCTAAAGAAGCTAGACATAGTATCCAAGTCTGCAAAAGCACTGCAAACAGATAGGACCAAGTTTAAATTATGTAGAAAACAGGGGACTGGAGAGCATGTCTTCTGATATCTGCTAAGTAGTTTAAAGAAATATTCTTGGGCAATTTTGGTGGTTCTGTAAATTGTGTGGTTCTTAGAAAAACAGTATTCAGAAATAGTTTTAGAAAATTTGGAAATATTGCAAAAATCATGAAAATTCAGAAAAAATTAAAAATAAGTATTCTGAACTGAAGAAACAAAAAATAACAACCTTTTCATCTTTAAAATAATTTCCCTGTGTCCCTTAATAAGAATGGTGACAAAGCAGCGTAAGAAGTTATGATCTACACTTCATTGCCCATTTTCTCACTCTCAGCTTAAAAATAACAGCTCTGTAGCACCTTCTGGTTTTTCATGACGTCTACACACTGTATGAATAATCTTTATGGGGAAGGCTGTGCTTGATCTCATATTGGGATTTTCCCATCTTATACACTGTTGACTTAACCCTGCTTCCATAGAAGTCAAGAGTAATACGCCCATTGATTTCAGTGCAAGCAGATTTTGACTTTTCAAAAATCCTCAGCCATATGTGTTCTCATTTTGGAAGTATCATGTGGTTGCATTTGGCCCATGTTGCGTTTTAGTCACTCTGAAAGAACATTCACAGTTCTAGCCTGTCCTCACCTACCCTCACTATTGCAAGATCTGAGGGCCTTGGAGAGGTTTTGAGGGCCAAATGTTTTGATATTGTCCTGTATTTTTGGGAGGGAGGGTGGGGGTTCTTCCCAAATTTATAGAAAACACATTCTTATTCAAAGACAAAATGAATATAAACATTTCTAATTTGCTGTGAAACATAAATCTGAGAAAAAATGTTTGAACTCAACCTAAATGTTTCATTTGTTAATAAATGATACCCTTTTTTTGTCAGTATGATGTAATGCAGTATTTTAAAGGGGGTGAAAATTGGTTTGGAAGAGAAAATTAGAACACTCTATTTTGACCTTATTGAAGAGCTTTTTAATTTTTTTTTCTTTTAAAAATAAAATGTCATCAGAATTGACACATGTCTATGAAACATTTACTTATGGCTAATTGGTATTTTCTGAGGAAAAAAATGTTCCACTGAAAAATTTCCATCTGGTTTTAGTGCTTCCTAGTCTTTAATGTATTTATACCTTTCAAGCATCAAAGTGAGTTTTAGGAAATAACTCTCATTCCATGTTATGTACCAGGAATTGATTCAGGACAAGACCAAGAGCTCTGGCTTGTGATCTTGGGTAGACTAAGCTAAGATGTATACCTGCAGTCACAGTTTATAGCCTGATGTAGTAATATGAATTTCAGCAGCTGTGAAGTAGGTGTATCTTCTTTGCCTAAAATCACACAAGAAATATGGCTAGAAGAAGAACTTAAAACTAACCCTCTCAGGGTCCAAAGTTAATTTCCTTTTAGTAGCATCCCTGTCTTCCTATCTGCTTAGTCATAAGTGGGGTAAGCTGAGCATGGTATGGAGAGCTTCTCTCTAGCAAAGGTTATAAGCAAATTAAGGAGAGAAATGCAGTTTATCCATGCTTTCTCCCACATTCCTTGGGCTGTATTCTGCTACACTGTGTGTGTGTGTGTGTGTGTGTGTGTGTGTGTGTGTGTTTTTCACACATTTGCATGGGACATGCTATGACCTTTAAGCATGTTTCCTGATCTAGATCTAGCAGTTAAAGGATTTACTGTCTCCCTAACGTGACTTCATGTGCCTTCAAGATTTTCCAACGCTGTATGAAAAATGAATTGCTTTCTTCATGTCACATGGTTGTCCTGGTTTAAACACACTGGTCTGAGCAATGCGAGTTGGAAGTGGAGTCAGCTTGTGACTTTGAAAATGTGCAAATCACCCAAAAGAAATTTGCCTCAGACATTTTTATGGTATTTCAGCTGAAATTCCATGAAAAGTGCAAAAAATAACACTCCTTCCCCTAAAAACGAAGTCCCAAAACAAACAAATCCATAATAAATAAATGCTTGCCAAGATTCATTAAAATCTTAAACTGTGATTTAATATCCTGTCTCTCTTTTGCCTCAGTGGAAAAGGTCATATAGATGAAAGACATCTGCTGTAGAATCTCTCTTGGATTTGAGGACAAGACTAAGTCCTATTTTTGGCTTTTGCGTGTGAGCGGATTGCCTTGAATTCCTTCTATTCAGTTGTCTTAATGTGTCAGCTCTTGAAGAGGATGAACAGTCCTGTGGCCAGTGCTTTCAAATGCCAAGCTGCATCCCTTAAACATGTTCTTCAGAGACTGGTGTTTACCTGTGTTGGTACTGGGTGACAGAGGTCAGATATGACCACGGTCATCAAACTGAGCTGGAAGTTCTGGCTGAAGCCAAGTCCTGCTGGGTGGGTTTACGGTGAAACTTTGGCCATGCTGAAGTCAATCAACATGGGATTTCTTCTTTGTATCACAGAGGACATGTCTACCTTAGTAATCTAAATATAGCCATGGCAGGGCAGTTAAGCACTGGCACACAGTTGTCCATATGTTTGTTGTTAGGGCATTTTCTGGCCACTTTTGGCCTATGCCACCATAGCATAGGTCCATGCAGTGTTCAGGCACAATTCAGGGCAGGAACTGTTAAGTACAGGCCAGGAGCTGTTTCCAAAAAACCCATATGTATGCACCCTCGTCATTGGAGTCTGCATGCAGGAAATGTGAGACATCTCTTCATTCTGATGGGAGGCCTAGATGTCCTGGACGCCAGATTGCTGGTCAGGCTGCTGGTGCTGGTCATGGGGGGTTGTACACTTTATTCTGCTTGCTGAAAGTGTGCAAGTGTGCAGAAGAGAATTTAAGATTCCTGAGCCAGAGCCAGACAACAAGTGAGAGGGAACAGGGCTCTGCAGTCTACTGCTAAAGGCATTTCCCTGAAATAAGAGAAGATAAGAATAACAGGCTCCAGGTCCTTATTCACAGTGTTGCTTGTAAGAGTCAGAAGGATGCAGAGAGATAGAAATTCAGACTGTAACAGGTGAGAGAAAGAGGATGGCATCAAAGGCTGGTGGATTTTGATAAACAACAAGAGTTTGAGGTGAAAAGAGGATCAACCTGGAAAACAGGAACAAATAGCCAATGCTTGATATGACAGAGATGTGTGGAACTGGGGAAGCCAGAAAAATAGGAGATGGCAGAGTAAAAGTGAAGGAAAAGGTTCTGACTAGCCCTTATTCTTCAGTTTTGTTTCTATCTTCATGTTTTGGTTAAATCTCTTTGAAATCTAGTCAGTTCTAAACATCAGTGCGTTTACAGTCCTTTATTTTTCCTGGCAACTTTTCAGGGTTTTACAGTAATACCACCCCGTTTTGAAAAATGGGTTTGCCTTCTCTCTTTCTTCCCCCAAAAGCAGTTGCATTGGTGAGTGGGAAAACTGTGGCACTCGAGAGCCACAGGGGATGAAATCCTGTCTTCGCTGAAATCAGAGACAGGATCCCCAGTGGCAGAAATGGGCCCAGGATGTCACAGAGAGGGGTTTTGGCTGCAGTCCTGTGAGCTGTAAACTTTGGGGATGGGTTTGTGTTTGTGCACTGCCTCATACAAGGAAGTCCTGAACTTGTTGGTCCTTTGGCACTGCAACAAGACAAATGTTAAACACAAACCAGTTGTCCTGTGAGCTGTGGAAGTAATGAAGTTTCAGTGGGTGTGCAGCTTGTGATTGGCTTCTCTCATGTCTTGTAAAGTGTTTTCTGAAGTTAAAGCTGCTGTAGTGTCTCTCTTCTGCGTGGATTTTCTGGTGTTTTATAAGGGCAAGTTTCAGCCTTCTCTCAGTCAGTCTTTTTGCTCTCCCCAGCTGCTTGTTCTCTCCGCGGCGGCGTGGGAAGGCAGCATGCAATCCCTTTGACAAATGAAGTGAAAATTAACCAACAGGTCAGAGGTCTTGGAGGGGATACACACCACACCTGCGCACACAGCACCATCACGCATGCTCTCTGCATTTTTTCTCTGCAAAGGTGGGCTGCTTAAAACAAAGGGTGTAAATAAAAAGCAAAGGAAAAAGTAGTTTTCCCTCTAACTTCTGGCAGTTCTAGTTTTCTTAGGCCCTCTAACAATACCGAAGGGAAAACTTTTCAAGAGGAAAGGGTCTGTTTTTATTTTGTTTACCTAATTGAAGCTGTGCTTTTAAACTTTCTGTGGTGATTTCTTTTCCCAATTGTGCACGTGGAGTGTCTCAACAGGATCGTAAAAGTCATGCTAATTTATCTGAGGGCAAAATTCTTCTTAAGCTGGAAAAGCTTTTGCTATTTTTGTTTGCAAAATGCTTTTGGGTCCTTAAGTAGAGGACACTGTTGAAAAGCCAAGGGATGTGTTGATTTTATTATTTTTATTAATATACTTTAAAAGCAACTCAGAAATATTTCACTTGGTACCTGAAGCCAAGACGGCAAAGTGCAAACTGCTTTGTCATTTAGTAACATGGAAAATGTGAAACAAAGTAGATATACCTTCTACTTTTTTTCCTTATTTTCTTTTCTGCTTCTGAGTATACTGAAGAGATAAACATCTCTTTTTTGATTATTGAGAACACTGCCTTTTTTAGGCTTTTTTTTGCTATCACTGTAAGCACTAGTCCATATCTCCCACATTATTCTCCCATGAAAAGCTTCCATACCAGGAAACCTCAGAAATCAGCACTTACTTCAAAAACAAACTGCACCTATATTTTAGGGGAGAGGGGAGTCCTAAGTTAGGTTTCATATCTCGTGCTTTCTCACAGGACTTATTTTAAGGATTGACGGCATGCATGGCTGCCAGTGAAATCAGCGGAAGTTGTAGGTTGCTTGACATAGCTGGATTTCAGGCTGTTATGGTTGAGAACTAGTTCTTCAGGCTGTAGGGCAATCATTGTCTGCATTTCAAGAGGGTTAAATATACAAAAGCATAGAAACAACCAAAGTTCCAAGTATGGTAAGGCTGGAAGTCTAGCCTTTAGCTCAGAAAAATCCCATGTTTTCTTGCATATGAGCCGCTTGTGTATTTACTAGAGATGGAGGAAGGCTAATGAGTCTAGTCATTCCATCTGGAAGTACAAAAAACACAACCAAGACAAGCCCGCTTTCACCTTTTACAGCGGAGAGCACATATCTTCTACTGCTATGTGCTTCTAGGAGCATGCTGAGGTCAAGCTCCGACCCTTGCTGTGCAAGGTGCAGGGCGTATGCTAGGCAGCAGGAGAGCTTGAGCTTCAGGAGCAGAGGGGAGCCTGAACTTTAGGCTTCCTGCCTTTTGTTGTTTCTGTGTATCTTTTCCATAAGAACTGCTTTTGGTTGGGGGCCTGTTTTTGTTGTCATTTTAAAATGTAATTTAGAATGTTAACTCCAGCCAGCTGAAATTATTTCCTTTTTGCCCCCTTACTGAGAAGGTTTATAAATGTCAAGTTACACAGGAAGCAAATTCTCTTGTTATCAGATTGTTCTGTAGTCACTTTTCTTTTCCTCAAAAGCATAATAGAGAACTTTATCAGTGCTCAGTCATTTGTTTCCTATTAAATGCAGGTGATTAAGATACTGTTTGGCTCACCAGGAAGAGTTACTGACTTGTTTTGTCTGCAAGCATAGCTTTAAATTAGGAGACACCTGAAACTAGTAGGAAGTGAGTATTAATTGGGTTCAAGTTCCATAAGCACAGATTGTCATTTCCCACTGGGGTGTGGTAAATAGCCATCACCAAAAAATATTAATTACATTATCTCCCAGAGTGTTCCCAAGAGGTGATGAAATACTTGGACTTAAATGCTTTGACACCAAGATCAGTGTTTGATGCTATGTTGGTTTGCACAGTAGAGAGTATGCAGCATCATTGGGGGAGCTGAACAACATAAGGAAGCTTGGAGTTTAAAAATCAGAATACCAACTAAATCAGTAGTTGAATTTCTTTTTCCTGCCCTGGCACCCAGAAAGGAGTAGTAATAATAACACAAAATATGGACTTTATAATATATCTGGAAAGAAAACACTTCTTGCAGCAAGATTGTGTCTTTCTATAGGCCTGTGCAACTCCAAACAGGCTATCAGTGCTGTACAAGCAGCACATACCTAGTTTGTCACAGTACTGCTCTGTGCAGCTGACTTCATAGCTGGGCATGCAACTAGCATTGCAGTGGTGTGCTGTAATGTATTATAACAGCACCTCATAATGAAATTTGTACTACCAATGTTTTCACATATGGCATTGTGCTGCACCTTGCCATCTACCCTTTCTGAAGCAGCACAGGTGCTGCAGATTATAGCCTTTTACTGCAAAAGCACCTCTATTAATTTTGTTCAGCTGGTAGCAGTGTGGGCTCAGGGGTCTGTGGGGGGCAGTGTGACTGTCCGGCAGAGGGCAGATGGACACACACATTCAGGTCATAGCACTATCATACCAGGACTTGCTCTGCAGAGTGTCAGGCTAACTCTAACTGCTGAACTGCTTTACTGCTTCAGGGCCATAGTAAGTCTAAAGGGTGACTGTTCAGTCTGTTGAGCCAGCAGCCTTTCTCCCTTAGGTATTGATGAGCAACAGAAGCAGGAAGCAAGCAAATACACAGTTCAGTGATGGCTTGTCACTAACTTCTGTGTTATTTGAAGCTCAGCAAGCCAGATTCGCATGGGATGTAAGTACACCAACTTTGGAGCTAGAATTGACTCTGATTTGATAATTGGACTTTTCCATCTGGGCTAGGAAAACATGAATCTAGTGGTTCGTTAGGGATGTGCTGGCAAACACTTAAAGACAGCAATATTAAAGGCACTGTTATAATTAGCTCAGTCAGAGACTGAGCACATAGATTTACTTGAAAACCAGTGTGTCTGTTCCCTGGTCAATGTGACCTCTGTGGAAATACACTGCTGAAAGAATATTTAGACTTTAGCCATCTAATTCAATGTTACACATCCTTGTTGACAGTGTTACATGTTACAGCTATTAATTAAGGATATCAGCATGTACCATAATGAGGGGAATGACTTATGATGTAAGGAATCACTTCAAGGATCTCAGAAATTGACTGATATGTTGACACTGTATTTTTTAAAACTCAGAGAGCATGTCTTCCTTGTTTTATGTGGCTTAAATTAAATGCTAGAGAGGTTCAGATATATTCAGATGAAAGGGAAAGATGTGCCCTTCAGTCTATTTCACAAAACTAGCATAACCACCCTAAAACAAAGAGGAGCTTTCATGTTTATTTTTATAGTTCCACACTAAAATCTAAGTGCAATGAGATTGAGCAATAAAAAGTAAGTAACTAGACCTCATTCTTACCATGAAAGAAGTTGTTGCAATTGTAAATGGTTAGCCAACTTCACAAAAAGTCATTAACTGGGTAACAATGTTCCCCCAATATTTCCCATTTTTGTTATTCCTCCCATGATAACACTCACAGCTCAGAAAGGCATTGTAGAAAAGGAGTTAGACAGGACAATAAAAGGGGAACATTTTCTGGAGAGGGGAATTACAAAGAAAATTTTTGCTTTTTTTTTTATAACTTTATTTTAAATAATATCTTTTTTTTCTATCACTCTAGATTTGTTTGCAAAGCAGGAAGAAACAAGCTCAGCCTGATTTTTATTGGCACCACTCACACTCTTCCAATTTAATTTTTTTTACTACACTTGCTATATGTAAAGCCTTAGATTTTTAGCTTTAAAAAAGTTTAAACAATCATTCTGTCCTTTCAAACTAAGTAGGCTAATCGGTGACTGGCTGGTTTAGGCCCAGAGGGTTCTGTTTTGTGCTGTAGTCAACAGCAGTTTTCTACAATTACTTCATATGGGAAGGGGGTCTGGCCCGAACTGACCTAACAGGCTGGGACTGGTGACAAACAAGCTTAGTTTCAGCCATCAAAACATTCCTTTGTGGACAAATGCCCTTCTGCTTTCTCTGAAAAATCTGGTGTCAGTTTTAACAAGAAGGGAAACAGACATTTGTCACCATTAATTCATCCGACAATTAAGCTGGTGATCTCTGACCTCGTGCCATTATTGGCTTTCAGAGCCAGGATAGGGACCCTCCAGATATCTGTTCTCTGTCATTCCCTGCAAGCAGCCCTACTGTTTTATTTACTCAAAGGCTTAGCTTTTGCTCACCGCCAGCCAAATGTATATGCTTTGTAATAAAAACTGCTAATAAGCTGTCCCAGCAGTGACATTAATCTATGAGCAAGGGTAAAAGCAAAAGGCAACAGCTGGCTGTCAGAAAAGCATGCAAGCAGGGATTATACATTTACTTAGATTTATATACATATTAGAAGTGTTTCTCCCTGGGTGCAGCTGCTTTTGGTGCGTTGAGCTAGCTTGGATATCAGGGCAGCTATGAAGTAGGGTCAAGAGGTTCACGCTAGAAGATATGATGCAGACACTTCTGCCGGGGTAGTGATAATTTTCTCTTCGTCCTTTTTTCTCTAGGATATGACAGTACCTAGATTTTGCTCTCTCCTGGAGGTCACTGGTGATAGGACATTGTACTAGATCAGCTAAGTGAGTCTGAGGCCACCAAAATGAGTTGACAGCATCTAGTCACTCTTGGAGCAGAGAAGAACAAATAGAAATGAAGTCAAAACTAATGTTCAGCCTCATCATGGCTTCTGTTAGAGAGAGGAAGTTCTGTTCACAAGGGATGTTCAGGCACAATCCCAATGCTTTGGTCTTTTAGCTCTCCAATAAATCCCCCCCACCGCAGCTGAGCCTGGGAGGCCTCAGCACTAGTCACTTCTTTCCCTGTCCCAGCCCCTCAATGAACAGCTCAGCCACGTGGGTGATGTTCAGGTAGGAGACCACATTTCAGTGTGGGGGCCCTTTTGTGAAGAAGGCTGTGTTAGCAACTCCTCTTGTGTGTCATTGTCTGTTTCTACTCCCAGGGGCTGGTTCGCGCAGCACCTGGCTATAGGGTCCTATACATCTGCACACATGTGCTGCTTAGCCTGTTCAGCCAAATCAATACCTTGCTTTAATTCTTGCCTCGGGGCTGCTGGGAGTGCAGTTGGAAGATAGGACTTTGTGGGCTTTAGGGAAATAGTTAATCCATCACTGGCACAAAGCTGATGTTTTGTGTTTATGAAGATGGTGCTTGCCAGCACCGGCTCCCTGGGTGGGTGGGTGAGAGAGGCAAGACAAGCAGGGCAGCCACTTGCATCATCTGACACTGATGCTTACGTTATGCAGCCTTCAAGCCTCATATTTCAGTTGCTGCTTTTAAAGCACTGTGTTAACTAGTCAGAGGAACCCTCTGCCTTTGCTTTCCAACAGGTTTCCTCTTTTTTGTCTTCTACCTCCTAATTTTCTCTTTTTATTTTCTGCTTTTCTTGTTGAGTCCTTCAACTGGTAACTATAGTAACACCAGTGAATGAGTGACTGTAGTACACCACTACTACTGACTCCCCTCAGTAAAGCTCTGCTGGGCTTTCACACGCCTGCAATGTCTTGGCACCCTGTGTTGTAGGGGTTTCTCTGGAAAACAGGGACAGTCTGCCTTAGCTTGGGAGCTGGCTCCTTTCTGCTAGCTATTTGCAGCTGCAACCTGCGATATATTGTGGCAGAATGAATGAGTCACCAGCAGAGCAATCTGTTACATCAGATAATCACAGATTACCTCCATTAACCTGAATCCCTTCTGTAACCTTTTACAATAATGATCCTAAGTGCTGACGCATGCAACTGTGTTACCATAATGTCTTGGGTTGTCAGTGATTTTTGAGGACAATGTTTTCTATGATTTCAGGGATGATTTAGCAGGGTGTGTCAGAGAGATCCACAGAAAGGAGCTGTTGGTACCATGTTGCTGGACAGATGATGGGGCCAAAGCCAGGCTTCTTAGCTAACTAAGGAGGAGAATTTGGGTGAATTGCACAGTCAACCCTCTTTGCTTGTTTTTACCTCCCTGCTCCCCTCCTGCTGTGAAGTTGACCCTTTCATCCTCCTGGCATCAGTCACACCACAGACTCCCACACTGCTGCAACCTCTGTCTCCCCCAAAGATGTCTGTCTCCGTTAACATCAGCCTTATGCATTCCCTTCCATCCTTGCCCTGCCATCCGATTAGTACCTTTCTCCTCCAAAGCCAAGGCATGTGCTAGCAGCTTTTCTCCTCTGCTAGCCAGTCACTACAGCTGGCAAATGCTCGCTTTTAAGGGGCATTTTAGGGTGGTTTCATCCCCATATCCACCTTTCCTCTCTTTGCATGGAGTGTGTGAAGGCTTGTTAATATATTTACTATTCATTTATGCTTTATGCATGTAAATGTCTGTATGTAAGAATATGAGCTGAAGACTTAGGATTCCACAGGAGAGCCAGGAGTGTGGACAGTGTCATTATCTGCTTTTGTGGCAAAGAAATATGTGTTAATTTGCTTTGCTTTCTTACTAAGTTTCCTTTGAATGCAAGTGTCAAAGATGCCTTAGGTCTGCTGAGGGCTAATGGGCAGGGATGTATAACTCTTGCTCTGAAAGCTCACCAGTCCTCTTCTGTCTCCTCTGAATTTTAGTAAAGCAGCCATGACACCTCTTCTCCTGCAATGACTGTGTTTCCTATGGTAGCAAAGGAATTGCATTATGATAT
Source organism: Apteryx rowi (assembly GCF_003343035.1). Taxonomy (NCBI): domain Eukaryota; kingdom Metazoa; phylum Chordata; class Aves; order Apterygiformes; family Apterygidae; genus Apteryx; species Apteryx rowi. The sequence continues at coordinate 174,006 of NW_020447251.1, forward strand.
CTTGGTCAATAAGGCTTTCCACTGATGAACCTTGGCTGATTCTCATCACAAACAGAAAGTGCCCCCATCTAAGACATGTTACTATTCTTCACTGTTATTCCTGGCTGACTGTGGAAGTGTCACAGAAGAAATGTTCCTCTAAAACAATTCTGGCCCAATAATGCAGACAGTTCAGGCAGTATACCCAGTACACATGTTCTCAGGAAATTCTCAGCCTAATTTTCACAAGCTTTATTTCGTTTACATCCACAGACTGAAAAGTTTGCGGAGAGAAGGGTGGATCCAGGCAGGCTTCATTGATAGGGCCAATGAGGGACACTTCTCACAGCTATTGGGCTATCTTCCTGCATTGTGAGACAGATGTAATGGCCCTCTAGTCCACTGCCAGTATACAGAAATACTACAAAATAAAAATGTACTAGGCACCTGGTCATGTTTCCTCAATGCCTGTCTATTCAGACATCCAGATCAGCACATTCACAGGGCTAGTATCTCCGATGGTACTCAATGCGAGAGGAGAGGCTGTGGTAATGCAGCAACTCCGCAGGGTATTTGTATGCAAAGGTAGCACAAAGGGGCTGCAGAGTCGCTTTGAATCAGGCTCTGTAGAGCTGTGACCTGTGTGTTGCATATCTGTGTTTGGGGGCTGTCTGCCTGCCTGCTAAAGAGCAGGACTGTGAGTACATTCAGGTGGACTATCTAGACACTTGAGAGTTTTGCTCGGCTGCCTTCATCATGGGTGCTTTACAATGGTTCTTTCCTGCTTTTCTGGTGGCTGTTTTCCTGAATCTGAAATAAGCCCTCTCTACTGAACATGGTGTTATTTATGTACAGAGAGCAAAACACATCTGGATTTCTGGTTTCTTATCAGAGCATCTAAAAGCACTACCAATTCCACCAGTTAGGTGGAACTAATAAATCCATCAGGCCTAATAAAACAACCTGTCTCAAATCATTAATTTTTCATGACATTTACTAAAATTCATTTCTTTACCCCTGTTTGTGAGTTTATTTAGATGAGGACAAAAAGAAAAAAACAGAAAAGAATGTAATTCTCAGAGCTTGGCTACAGATTGATGATAGGAACACACTTAAATTCTCATCTCCCATCCAGCTGGATCTCCTCTCCACAGTTCAGAAATATTCCTTATAAAAATCAAATGTCAGGAACACAGAGGCTAAGTTCTTTTTTTAGAGACTGCAGAACTATTTGCAGGCAAAAAAGCCCACATGGCTCTTTGCGAGGAACAGAGTGAACCCAGATTTTTCCATGCTCAGGTTTAGACTTTCAACTGTTCTCCCTCTAGAACTGACACTAGATTTTTCAGAAGATCCAGGCTCCGTGTATTTGCCTGCATCAAGGCTAGATTTCCTTGTGTGCTCCTTCTGCCTATCTTGTGCTGCCCATTGTGCTACTGAACACCAAAATTGCAAAAGGTAGAGCAGCAAATCTGCTGAGCCCTTTCAAACTTCTAGTCATTTCTCTCAGGGTTTTACTAGGATCCTGAAGTCCTTTCAAGGTATTTTGGCTTTAAAGGTCAACCCTAAGAACATTTGGTGCCTTAACTTGCTTGAGGAGCACCATTGAATCCAGGATGCAATACTATGCATTGGCAATGAGTTGCATTTGCAGGTTTGGGCTCTGAGATGTGTAAGCATCTTGCAGCTTGCATCCTTGTTACTAAAACAGGCTAATAAATCTATAGAACAGGTCCTAAGTTTAAAAAGCCATTGCCTAAAGAGCAGTTCCTTCCTGGAAAGATGTTATCAAGCCCTATTCAAGTAGGTTTTTTGTGGCTGGGATTTCCATTCTTTCCCTGGAAGAATGGGAAGCAGGTCTCCTACAGTCAATGTAAATTGCAGCTGTGCAAATTAACTTAAGGGGAACTAGTAAGGAATGCAGGAATTAAGATTCATTTGAACATTCAGATATAGGAAGGCCACATCCTTGTTTAATTCTTGTGTGCCTCAGAACATGAGGTCGTTGAGAAAATCTCTGACAAAAGAATCTTCCTTCTGAAAATGGAGGCTCGTCAAAAATGAAAGGGTTTGCAAGAAAGTGTCTACTTAAAAGAAAAAAGAGTTTGCTTTTTCTAGCTTCATTCTGATAATATAGAAACACCATTTCAACAAGGTAAAGAGTGTCAATTTACCCTTTCTGTTCCCATAATATATCTTAATATTCTATTTGATATGTTCTATGATAATGTTTTGATGTTAGAGAGCTGAAATGACTCAATGTTATCAAAATGATTTTGGTTAATGTCTTTGAATCAGAATTTTCTAGAATTTTTAAATATTTTATCTCAGCTCCAGTTCTGAGGAAAACTCCCCTGAGATATTAACATTCTTAGGAGGGCGAGAACCCTGGTTTCTAACAGCTCTGTTCAAAATGCTCGTCACCCATAGTAATCAATAGATACTTAAGTCTTATAGACAGATTTTATCTGTTACTGATGTCATTGATGACTGAAATGTCTTAAAACTTCCCAGGTTCAGACATCATGGCCTCTTAATGTTCCTCTAAGTGACCTAACAGGTCTGGAAGCAATCTTCAAAGGGACACAAATGTCTCTGTTGTCTCTAGATCTATTTATCGTATTGTCTCTTTTACTACTGTTGCCAACTACAATATCAAATACTATCCAGACACCTTTCAGTTTGAAGCCATCAGCTCAGTTCAGCTCAACAGCCTGTTGAACTATCCGATGCATGGTAACATAACTAAACATAACTAAACATAACTAAACCAAACATAACTATACATAACTAAACCAAAAATAACTAAACTGTCTAGATTTGTGCCTGTGGCCTAGCATATATAGTGTACTTTGAAATCAAGAATAAGAAACGAAAAATTAAGAATGGTCCTTAATTTTACCATTTTGGTTGGTAGCTGGATTTATTTATATGAGATGGTGTTGTTTTTTTCAACAGATTGTGACTATTCAATAAATTTTATATCCTCTGGTTTATTTTTGCTTGTGACATAGAGCCAAAGAACTCTTTTTGGTCCCTCATCAGCAGCACCTAAACACAATACAGTTAAAATACAAGGCATAAAAGAGAGCAGTCATAATGGACTACCTGAAGGTGCTTACACGAGGGAAAATTTAACTACAGCCAGAGAAATCACATTACCAAGCAACTCCCTATTAACGTGCTTAACAGAGAAACATATGCTGAGCATATGTGAACTGGCCTACAAAAACCAAAGACAACTTGTCAAAATAAAAAAGCACAAATGTGCATTAAAAATACTCAATTGAGAATGTAGGCAGACCTGTGTGGAGGATTCCACAATTTGGGATGTCCATTCGAGACCAAAACAAAAGATTAAAGGCAAGTTTTTTCACTTTAATTAAGATACTTTCAGTGTGCCCTGAGTTAAGCAGGCATAAAGGTAGCCTGTGTAAAGGCTTCTTTATATTCCTAGAGTAGTACCAATATGGCCTTGACATATGGTAGTCAAGCCCTGAGGACTGGTCTTCAAAGGTTAATCCCAGCTTCCTGTGTCCCTCCAAGACAGTGGTTGATATTGAAGTATGTTATTAACATACACATTATTATTAACACATATAATGTGTTATTAAAGCCATGTTTCAGCCACTCATTAGTATTTATAGTACTACTTGACCTCTTTTTGAAATAATAGGTAGATCTTCCTGCAGTAAATACTTGTTTATGAACAGTGACTTATGTAAGCCAACATTATAAAGACTTCAGATGACAGTGCTAAACAAAGTGTTTTGCCTTCTGGTGCTCTGGTAACCAGTAGAGATTGCAAAGCCAGCCTGACTCTGTTAAGGAAAAGTTTTAATTCCTGTTTATGAAATTCCCATCTTTGTGGTTCTGAATACCTGAACATGAACTACATCTGCTGTTCATTTCCAAAAAACAATAGGATGGTTTCCACAGAGGTTGTCAGGCTTATGTATTGCAGCAACATGCAGATGATTTATATGCAAACATGCCATGACAGCGGGGAAGACAGGCACAAAACTGTTATCACAGTCTGTGACTATTCTGAAAGTCACGCTCATCAGAAGAGGCTTCAGGAGATAAAGGCAGATTAGGATAGATAAGAGGAGCTACGTAATGTGTAATGGTTCTCTTGTGAGGGCATACTGTGGACTTTTATTGTATCTTATAAACAGAGCCCATAAAACTGTTTTTTAAAAACATTGTCTCCCAGTGAACAGTGGACATCTACCTGCTTTTGAAAACCCTGTCCTCATACTCTCCTCTTTTTCCATGGGTATCCTCTTTCCAAATGTTTGAAAAAAACAATTAATTTCTAAGATACTGCTCTAAAGCTGCCTGTGGTCAGTACTGTACTAAACAGACCACTTGTTTAGTGTAATTTGGCAATTCCTATGTCCAAATGACAAAAGAAGTGTTAGGAGGGAGGTGTGCAGAGGCAGGAAGATGAGTACCATGCAGCTATATACACTGATCAGAGAGAGTGAATAAAGGAAGACTGATAGGAGGAAGAAGAGAAGAAACATGCTTTTGCTGAGTCCGTTTGTGCTGCCATTCTGTATTCTGGTTAATGGAAACTGATTGTTATTAAAAGCCAGCCTTCTCTTGAACGTGATTTTTGGACTTTTAATTTTTTTTGGAATTTATTTCACTATTTTCACGTACTTTGTAACCAAGGTCTTGTAATCAGAGTGTACAGAACTTACACTCTTGTGTGTAAAGGATTTGGATGAGACCCTAGCTACTGTTGCAAGATGGAAGATACAAACTGTAGTGCTCTCTCAATGACCTGTGGGTAGTTTACCTAAATTGTGGATTAACCACGTTGCAGATACAGTTGAAGGCAATGAAATATTGACCAACTTGGGTTAGCCAGGTCTGGCAGCATGGGGACGTGATGCATGCTTATTAGCCTGGGTGAGAACAGAACAAAACTATGAAGCCAGCTTAGCCATGCTTAAAAGCCATATCGCATGGAGGCGTGAGGTACTAAGGGAATATGCTACAGGCACAATGTTGGAATGAATTCACCCATCCTTATGTTTAACTCCATGTTATGAAATACCCGTAATCAGCTGAGCAGGAGCATGACTTGATCCTCTAGTTAACAGGATTAACAGGCTCAAGGCCTGGGCTTCAGCTTCTTGCTCCGTCTCTGATTTCTCACGTCACTTTGGACAAGCCACTTAATAGCTCTGGCTTAAGAATATGCAGGTACTTTCCTACCTTCTCTGGGTGTTAGGAGGGTAAATATATCCTGATCAGTGGAAACCAAATAAGTAGTCATTTTAAGCTTATGGTAGCTCTTGCTCTCAAATGCTTTGCATGTGTGCTTTTGCTTAAATCTCTCTGCAAAAAAAAGACCAGAGCTAGATTTGCCATCCACTATCATAAGATGGTATGAAGATGCCATGTATGTTTAGTAGGTAGTATGTAGAGCAAATGCTTTTGTTTCCTGTAGGGCTGGTTGACATATTAGAGAGTTAGCTTCAATCCCCAGTTTGCAAATGCTAAGTTGTTGAGTGAACACAAGGGAGTGGGACTGAGATTTTGTGCTGTTGCGGGGAGCTCACCTTTTGTTATCACCAGTAAACTAAGATTTTAAATTAGTCAGACCCTCTAAGCCACATGATAAAACTTGCATATAAAACATGACACATCTGTCAGGTTTTGCTCAGAAAAGCTGCCTTGAAGATTGCAAATCCTTCTGGCCAGAATAGACAGTGCAAAGGCAGAAATCAAGGCAATGTGTGAAAAGCTTCCCTTTGCAACCTGCACAATTACTGACCTATTCAGAGAAACCTCCCCTTTTAGCTTTTAGCTCTGCTAGACAATTTACCCTGTCTCAGCTGTCTCACTGCATTATGTCCTTCAGCCCCCCTAGAATTACATTTGGAGCCAGCAAACATTGCTGGCTCCACAAGAAAAGCTGAGAGCGGAAAGGTCAGGTCGATTAAAGCAGTTGATCAGAATCTTTAACATAAAGACGTCACAGGCAAAACAGTAATGCTACTTCATGCTCAGCTAAGAGCAAATGATTCATCAGGCAAGGCTGTTTATTTCTGGAGGATGGCCAGAAAAGAGAAGAGAACATGCTGGCTGTATTGATCACAGTTGTAAAAAGGAACCATGGAGTCCTTCTCCAGTTTTGATGGAAATTTAATGTTAGAAATACATCATCCAGTGTAAATATATCAATATACATTTTTCATTGAATAGATTTTAAAAACATCCTGGCCCAGCCTAGTATAGTCAGTGCCTCCCTGCACAAATCTCAGGGCTGTCATTTAGAGCAAATAGCTATTTTACAATGTCCTGCACTGCTTGATGCTGCTAAAGATGCAGCCATTTTGTGAGGACTTCTCTGAAGGTGGCTGGAGAAGCAGGTGGACCCTGAAATCTCCAGTGCTTTGGCCTAAAGGGCAAACCTTCAGTGGGTGAAAATTTACCAATGTTGAGCAGATGCAGCCTAAAGGATGCTTTCATCTGGCTTACTCTTGCCCCCCTCTTTGCCCATGAATTATTGGGAATACTGTTCTAGCAGGAACAACTGCCCAAGTGGCTAAATACTACTTCTGCTGCCTCCGGTGCCTGCTCGTTTCTCGAGCAGAGAGCTCCTGGCTCCCCATCCCAGCACCCCTCTCTGTCTATTAGACAGAGCAACAGCAGAAGACTGGCTCTCTGCAGTGGGAAAGAAAGCAAGGCAGAAGTGAGAGGCACGTGTTGGTACGTGGAGGTGGGATGGGCTGGTCTGGGATTTGGCAGTCTAAAGAAGGGATTCAAAAACCCAGATTTGGATCCTGTGGCTGTCAAAGTGGAAGCATTCAGCTTTGACCCCAGCCAGCAGTTTCTCTCCCTCCTTGCCCTCCCCTTCCTTCCTATCCCTCCCCCATTGCTAATAAATGTATACTTAATTCAGTTAATTCCCATGGAGGTTTGGCATCACAGAATAGGTCTGAAAGTTCGCAAGATAAATGAGTACTAGGGAAAATATGAAACAATAGTTCAGGGAAGAAAATGCAGCTGAAGAGAATGAGTGGTGAAGAAAAGCAAGCAAGAATTCCTGGAGGAAGGATCATTTCCCAAAGGAGTGTGAGAAGGGAGGAAGGGCAGAAGGGGGCAGGTAAGCATGATGTACAGTATGACAAAGCATAAAACCAGGAGTGCAAAGGAGTGTGCAGTAAGGCTCCTGGAAGAGAAAGAGTGGAGGGAGCAAGTGGGCATGGCAGCAGAGCCCCCGCAGCCTGGCAGGCAGGAGCAGCTATGCAGGATTTGCAGATGTTGACTTTCAGGGAGAGGAAGGCAAACGATGGACCATCCAGGTCATTGAATCCATCCTCTGCTGTCACTGGCAACCAGACAAGAGGGCTGCATTCCAGGAGAGTTGATGGACTGTCGCAGCGCACTCCTCCTGCACCACAACCCACAAAACGTTTCTCAGCACCATGTAGCATACCTAAGACCTCAGTACATAAGACCAAGTGACGTGTCACAGAAAGAGAGCAAGACAGCTTCTCTGATATTGTGGTTGGAGGGATGAAAGAGGAGGTGACTTTAGCAGCAGTGTTTTGGATCCACCGAAGAGGGGAGGTTGAAGAAGAATTCGTTATAGACGCAAAAGGCACATCTGTATTGCAAAATGCCAAGTAGTATGGAGACAGTCACAATTTTCTAAGCTTTGCCGGAGACTAATTCCTGGAAAGGGTAACACAGCTGTACTCCTGATAGTCTAAACAAGCTAGTTTCTTTACTGCTCATGCAGATATCTCTGCACTACATTGCACAATGTAGACATACCTTAAATTCCTGTCAATAAGGAGTTTAAAGTAATTCAAGGCAAGCTCTTTTGTGACAAAACCACTGGTCACCAAAATCAAAGGAATAAAAGGTGAGACACGCTCCTTCACCGAAGGCTATGGAAAAGTGTGTGATCACTGTGTGATCAGAAATGCCCCTCAGAGAGCAATATTTTGCAATTTTTTTGAAGGCCCATGTTTTCTGTGTAACAGTCTGCTACCTTTTGAGACAATGTACTCCTAATTTAGCCTGCAATACCATGTAGTACCCAACACACTCTCAATCTGCAATTGTGACTCTACCAGCTCCTCTACAGAATTAACTCAGCTCTGAATTAGTCATTCTACGTGCCAGCGCATGTAAAATAGACTCAGATGAATCAGATTTTGTGTGCAGAGACTGAATTGCACTAAATACAGTGACTTGGAGATTCTCACAGGCTGCATCTGGGCTTTCACATTCAGAGGGATACTCTTTCTCAGTTGACTTCACAGCCTATCTGAGCAGGACAGGCAGACAAAAGACCCGGGAATAAAACTCCCAACACAACACCATACTTCCTGCTCTCTTCATTAATGCTGATGTGGCAGCTGAGTCCCTTTCTTGGGTACAAGCATACAGCAGGAAAGGGAGGCATAAAAGAGAAACCAAGGGGACAGCTAGAGTAAAGAAATGCCCAAGGAGAAAAAAAGAAAAGACAAGAAAAATATAAAAATGTTCCCTTAAGTTGAGCTGCTTCAAATCTGAGAGCCCGTCTAGCATGACACTGGGGGACAGCACTCACAGCATGTCAGCCTGCATTAGGATTGCTCGGGCTGAGGGAGCCTAACCCTGTAGGCAGTGTGTCCTCTAGTAGGCCCATCAAGGAGCAAAAAGTAGTGTATGCTGGAAAAGCTACCTTTACTGGTCAGACTCCGGTGCAGAAGCCTCCCCTCTTCCAAGCTGGGAACAGCGCATAAGAGACAGGTTCTCAGAGCTGTGTTACACTTGTGACAGCAGTGTCAGGCCTGAATTCCCCATCTTGAGCCCTCTGGGGTTCTGAACTATTAAAATAGGAATTCAAACAGCTTAAGCTTTGAAAGAATGGGGGGAAAGCATCTACAGACTAAGGAATGCAAATGTGAGGGTTTGAGTATTCTGATCTGGCAGCCTAGGAGTGGAGGAGGAGAAAGCACTGGGAGACCAGAAAAAGCAAAGAGAGGGAAAAAGAACTGGAGAGGGGGGGTGGAGGGAAAAGGAAACAAGGAAGTGTGGGGAGCATGGAAGAGTAACACCAGGAGCATGTATCTTGGCTAGATAAGCTCAGATGTGACACCTAGAGATGCCAGTGATGCCTGCAGTGGGGTCTTTATGAAGGGACATTGATGAGGGAGATTCAGCAGCGAGTGCATGGAGGGGCTGAGGACCTCAGACCTCGTTCTTCCCGAACTGGAGGAAGCCAGCTAGAATTTTTTTCATGAGGACAGTCAGGTTCAGGAAGTCTTGGAGAAGAGTGAGAAGGGAAAAGAACAACCAAAAAGAGATTTTCTCTACATGAGGATATTACATTAATTTTCTCCCACTGTTCTCTTCCTTCTGAAGAAAATTGTGAAGTGTGGCCAGTGTGTGCAACACCAGCCGTAATGCCATAGTGGCAGTATACATAAAGTGAAGGATGGAAGGAGAGCACTGAATTTTAGTCTTCAGTTTCCAACACTTTTTTAGGGGTGAGGCAGCTAACAGAGGCAGCGAACAGACGCAGCAGTTTGCGCAGCAGTGGTTGGGCTCTGACTAGAACTTGAGGATCTTGTGGAAGTTGTGGGCTTTCTGAGGACCCCCGAGGACCTAGAAGGTGATCGCTGTGAACAGGAAAGGGGAAGCTAGGCAAGGACAACTGCAGGAGGCCTTGACTTCTCCTGGAAAAAGCTCGTGGGAAAAGCTCCAGCTAGGAGTGGCTGCTGCTAACGAGCTCTCTGGGTTGCCCCTGACCAGAGGGGGTTGGGGCCTTTGATCCCAGTGGCCCTTGATTGGGCGGTCAAGCACCCTGTGAGTCAGTGCTAGGGAGAGGCCTATATAAGAGCCAGGCCTA
>NW_020447252.1:0-22816 GCF_003343035.1 Apteryx rowi
CCCCCCCCCCAATCTGGTGCCAGTTACAATGGAGGCATTCCTGTGCCTCACACTCCAAAAGGGAGGATGTCAAGACTTTGAGATAAGGCCTGCCTGGGCACCAGGACCTTGAGAAACAAAGCCTCCTCTCACTGCTGGGGAAATGTTAACTGTTGTGGTCTGGAATTATCTCCTTCTCCTCAGGACCTTGAGAGACAACACTTGCTTTCACTGCTGGGGCAGTGTTAATCATTGTGGACTGGAATTAACTCCTTCTTACCCCAGCTATGGGATCTCTCCTTGGGACCACCACTGCGAGAGTAACGCAGTCATTCACAGTCACTCAAACTCCTTTCTTCAGTGCTGAAGAGTGCTCAAGACATCTAGCTTGCCATTGGGGGTGTTTGGCCACCCCCCCACCCCATGACTGTGGGTGTGATCCTCATAACAACGATGGAGGAGAGTTGAACCCTGCAGCAGCCAAGAGCCAGGGACTGTGCCTGCAGTGTGAAGGGAACTGCAACTGGCCTAGCGACTCCACCTCCACCTTCCCCTGAAGGGTATAAACAGGTTGGCCCCAGAGGCCATCTTGGGCTCTTCATGGGTGACAACGGATCTGTCAACTTGCGGAGCCCCTTGGGACGGGGTTGCCCTCCCGCAGTTACTTCCCCAGGATTGAGGGTACATTGGCCGCTGAGGCAATGCGTAGGTAAGATCGATCAGAATTGGTTTGTCTGGTTCATTCGTTTGGGTGGTTACAGTTAATATAAATTAGCTAGCTTTTCTGTTTACTAAGTAGCTACCATTAGCACAACTTTTAGTGTAATTAGAAAATACATATTCTAGTTGAGCTAAGTTTCTGTTAAAAAGAATTGTTGCTTTGTACCGTTGTAACTTGTGTAGTAAATTTTGATCTTTGAAATAAGTTGTGGAGCCATGCAGTAAATCTCCTTCTCCCCCTCCTCCCCTCCCTCATGCCACACGAAACCCACACTGTCCGGGACTGTAAAAAATAGTCAGTCGTCCCGCAACCGTTCTTTTTTAACCGGATATCTAAAAGTAAGTGCCTAAAATCATATTTGAGCAAATTCTTAAATGTCATGGTTCTTAAACATCTGATTTGTGAAATGATCTCATATTCTCTTCAACAGGAATTTTTTGAATATTGAATTTTTTTAAAACAGTCCAGCTACATCTTTTGCCTCTGGAAGTCCCTAAACTGCTAATGATTGCTCAAAGCACTTCTTCAGCAATTGCAGATTGTATTTTAAACCACCTTGTCGCACATACCTCATTCATGCTGGGTGCATTCAGAGGTGATCAAAGATCTAACTTTTTGTTTTGCAGATTTTGCATCATTCCACTTTCTGCAGGGAGGACTTGCAGAAGGATTTAGGAAGGAAAGGGGTTTAATGTGGTGCAAATACACTTATATGGATGCTTTCTAAATAAGCTACACTTAAAAGTATCCACTTTCTTGATTAGTGTTTTTGGCTTTAAGGCAAATTCTCCAGGTAGTAACTATTTCAACCTGTTACAAACATGGTGAAGGCAGATGAGTTTCTTTAAAGTATGTCAGCCAATAACAGTCTAAAAAGGATATTTGAAGTTTCCCATTAAAGTGTTACATACTAAAATGTTTCCTGGACTGCAGAATATCAACATAGCAATAATGACATGGGCTTACACATAAAAAGTAGCCCAACAAAAGCTTTCAACAATCTAACTTAAAGGATGATTTTTTTCATAAAGGTAATGACTTTAATGTAGAATGGGTAAAAATGAGATTCTAGAGACAAATCTAAATTTTGTGGTGTTTCACAAAATAAGCTACGGAAATGCATCTTTTATGGTTTTCAAGGGTAGTGATGCCTTTGCTAAGAAAACCCATCTCATCAAGTTCAGTGTACTAATGTCCTTGGGTTTGTTTTGTTTTTTAACTTGGGTGGATTAATCTATTTCTTAACAGTATTTTCCATGTCTTCCTAAAACTAATTTTCTCTAGAATGAATCAATCTGCTAAAAAAACCATCATGGAATGTTTTATAACTCTTAGAAACAGGAGTTTTTGGAATTTTGCTATATTTTAGGAATCTTTCAGTTTTTAAGTGCTATTTTGAGATAAGCGTTTCAAGTGAAATATCCCAAAACTAGCTGGTTCACTTGAAATTTACAGTTGTTTACTGGAGGTATGTTATTCTTTTTGAGCTCTTATGTTTTAAGGTGTGCAGATAATACAATTACTATTCTGTTGTGTTACTTTTTTTCAGTTTTTTAAATTTCAGAATCATCTCTCAAGTCTTTTAGTCTCCAGAGGAGGAAATCCTGTGTATACGGCACCTTGAGACCAAACAGTGAGATTTATCTACCTGTCCCTTTTGTTTCCTGAAAGTTCTCTCTGAATCTTTCTCCTGCATATAAGAAATTCCTACACAACCCCATTCTTATTTTCCTTGTCTTTTGATTCAGTTTCCAAGTTGTCTTTTTTAGTTTACTCTATTCTCTTGAAGTCAAGGAGGTGACTATTGATAACTGTGTGTCTGAAGCATTGCCAACTTGCATGTGCCTGAAGTTCCCCATAACAAATCCTGAGGTCTGAGGAAGCTCCTACATAGTCCCAAGCTGAAAACAGACTAGAGTGGAAATTCAGTCATACAGTATTTATAGATGGCTTTTTCTTTCTTTTTCACTAGTGAGTTGAGCCAAGTACTATTTTCCATGTATTTCAGTGTCTATCCAATTAATGGCACTTAGCTAAAGTACAGTAGTTAGAATAGCTCAATTACAATGAGAATCCAAACCTCCTTCTGATTGGGGGGTTTCTAAACTATTTGTCCAGACAAAGATTTTATTGTCAAAGTTTGACATATGTAATTTGTAATCACATTCTCTCTACATTTAGTTCCTCTCATTGCATGTTATCTGATAAATTATCAGGGTCCTCATCTTCACTAATTCTCTCTTGTGAAGCATGAGATGCTCTGTAGATAAATCATTCTAACATTTAGGCAGCTGCAGGGGATTAGAACTTCTGTTTCTGAAAGAGCTCCTTCAGCTGTTGTTCAGTTGTTGCTTCTTTCTGCTGCATCAGCTCTCTGGCTCCTTTGGTCACTCCCCAGCCATCTGGCTTTGACATCGAAGGACAATATGGCCTGCCTGAAGCAGGCTTCAGATTCTCCCAGTATTCTTTTCTTGCCCTAAATAAAGAAAGGAAACTTTAATATTTCTTCGAGCATCTCATAATACTAACTGTGGCTTAAACCACAATTGCAAAGGGTTGTCTAACTTGCATAGACCAAATTTAAATTTCAATAAAGGAAGATGAATGAAAGCATGCAATGAAATGCTACATATTTAAAACGTGTCTTGTCATCCCTCAGGAGGAACACTGTAAGCCACTCACTATTAGGAGCTGTTTTACACGAATATGTCAGTTTTTTGATCTTAACTGTCATGAATTACTTTCACATTCATTCAGACCAAATTTTCATTTAAAGGGGGTTAAAGATTTTTGGAGCTTTCCTACTACCCCTTCTTCCCTTTCACTGCTCCCAGATTAGATTTAATTCTTCAAAATTACTAACACATAGAATGGTTACAGTAGTATTTAGCTCTCCATATTAGTTAAGTCAACCTGCTGGATGGACCAGCATAAGCCACTGCAAAGCATATGCTGGTGTCCTTTCCAGTTCGGATATACATACCTTGCTCTGACCCAGGGTTTGGTATGCATGCTGAGGCTGTTGCCCCAGCTACCATGTTTCTCAGAAGCTTCTGGCAGAAAACCTCTTTCAGGAGCCAGCTCCTCAGCTATTGCTCGGATGTGATATGGCTCAAATCCACAGCAGCCCCCAATGTAACGAATTCCTAAGTCATAGGCCTTTCTTGCATATTTTTGAACATCCCATCTAGTGACAATTCTTGGCTCCAGACCTGAAAGGATATTCATAACTTAAATTTCCAGTGTGCTTCTTTTCAGCAGATTTTTAGTAAGAAATCACATGTTGGGACATTTGCAGAGTGTTTGCAGGTCTGGCTGTAGATGTAAATATTTGAACTGTCTGAACTAGTATTAATCATGCAAACTTTCAGAAGTCTAGCTTCAGATGCTGTTATGCTCTGGTGAGCCATGTGTGTTGTAAGCTTCCTTTGTCTTGCAAAAAATAAAATAAAATCTGAGACTGATCAAGCCATAAGTCACATGCTTGCCATTCTGCTAGAGTTCTTGGCTGGAGTATTGGAGTTTTGGATGTTACACCACTTCTCAGAAAAGTTCTGAATGAGCAATCAATAGCTGGGAAATCTGATTACAGGACTTTAATGTGGGAAAGGAGATGGTATCAGCTTACCTGCAACAGAAATAAGCCTGCTCATTATTCCTTAGGAATGCTTTCTACACTTCTTTTCCAAGATCAGCTAGCAGCAGCCAGTTGTTTCACTAAAAACTGGGATCTGTAGCTATTTCTTAGCCCATCCCTTACTCAGTTACATCCCAGCCTTAAACAGTGTGCTGCTTCAAGCCCACTTCGTTTCTTGTGGAAAGTTCTGCCTGTAGGTGACTTAGGATAGCTAAGATGCAATCTCTCTTGAGTCCCTCTCCCTGTTGCAGGTTGTGGTGAGCAGAATGAAGGGACTACAGGGTTGAGAGGAAAGACTTCTGGACGAAAAGAAATATAGGGAGAAAAGAACTAACAAGGAAAAGCACACATCAAAGAGAAAGAGACAGAAGAGAGGCAGAACTGGAAAGAAAAGACCAGGGATTGGAGGAGAAGCTCAAAGGAATTAAAATAAAAATACAGGAGGTAAATCTTTCCCCTTTCTTACACACAACTGCAGGAGATGAACCACCATGGTTACGAGGAGAGTGCAACATGATGTCAGGACTCTGACCACTCCACTGGGCACAGAAGCCGTGGTGAGGTATTATGGCTTCAGCTTCACAACAGAGAGGTAGGATTCTTCTCCCTATGTCCTGTCACAGAAATGGCTAACAGGCAAGGAGAGGGTGATGCAAAGCAGATCTGATCAAAGTCTAAGGAGGAGTTAAAGAGGCAGGTTCAGAAAATAAAAAGCAGAAGGAAAAAAATTAAAATGTTCTTAAACAGAAAATTACTGGTCTCAGAGAGAAGGACTGGACAAAGGAAAAGCAGATGGTCTAATGTAGAGAAGTAAAGGCAGATGAAGCTAGCTTAGGAAAGCTGTTTAAATAAAAGTAAGTTTGTGTGCAGTCCTGCAGTTGTACGAGAAAGCATCAGAAACACCAATGTATGACTCCTTGTCTCTCACATGTCAGTAAAAAGCTAATGCAGAATTGATACAAAATGGATGAACATAAGAATGCAGCATCTTGCACTCATTTTTTATTTGCATAAGTGACTAAAAAGTCCAGGTGAACAGTGTCTTCTCCATCACCCACCTTGTCACAATCAGTCCTTGTGCTTCAGGAGCATAAGGACAGCACCAACCTCGCCTCTCTGAAGGAGCAGGGACAGACCACACCATGAGAACTGGCTGTGCATGTTGTGAAACAGTGATGGAAGACAAGAAGTACCATACGAAAAGAAGTTGCCATCTAGATGATGTTTCCCCTCCGCCCCTTCCCAAAATTCAGTAACATTCTATTTCCCATGCCTGTCATTGTACAGCATTTCTTTTCTTGGCTTTATTCAGAATTAAAAATCTACAGCTTGACAGTTTGGAAATTTATACCAAAAACAGATTGAAATTTTCATCAAGTTTTGATGAGAAGATTGTAACTTGCTCCTAGATTTAGCCCCTCTGTGCATCTACTCTGGAGATAATTGGGTATGCTTTGGCTGACCGGATGTTTTTTTCTAAAAGACTGTCCTTGGTTAACTGGTGACATTTGAGAGCAATTGCAGTAACACAGAAGGAAAGACACAGAAAACTAGAAAAAGTTCTGAAGATAGATAAATACTGTTGGCATCTGGACACTGCAGTTTGCCAATACAACATAGCCAATGTCTTTTAGCAACTGAGATCTTGCTGGCCTGTACAGAGGTTATGTACACTTCAAATATTTAAATGCCTCTTTGTGCATAGTACCTTCCACAAAAAACAGAGCTAACTGGGTCAGTTTAACAATGATTTACCAAATTGCTTATCTGCCATCAAGTGATCAGTTGCTCCTTCTGGGTATTGAAAACATTCACTGAACCAGGCTTCTGCAATTCACTCATGAAATTTCTGAAAACTGACATCTCATAAATTGCTTATAACATATGAGCCAACAACCAGAACAAATCAAAGAGTGAATCCTTCAATTCAGTTGATTACTTACTGCATCTGTTCTATCTTTTTTGCTTGCAATCAGAGGAGTTGTATAAACGAATGAATAGGCTAAATGAGTTTCCAACACTTAAATATCCCAGAATATTTTCAGAACCCAGGCATGTTATTATCATCTAATGAGTGCTCAGGCTTATGCTTTAATCTCTTTCCTTCATTTATGTAGAAAGACGAATGAAAAAAAGATTCTCCTGAAAATCACATCTACCTCTCAAATTTTTGTTATAAACTCAAGTTTCAAATGTTTCAATACCATATTTTATAGACTGACCTTGAGAAGAGTGCATGATAACTGAAAATGAAGGCATTTTTCTAATAAACTTTAAAACGTTTTAGCTGATTTTGTCCTCCTCTCTTTAGAGGACATGATTTGTTGAATCCCACGTGGAAATAAGCCCTAAATACAAAAGCCTTGTAAACACATAAAGTGGTTGACACAAAGTGGTTGAATCTTTCAGTCTTTTCAGATTTTTTTCTGAGCATATTAGTGATGAATTCATTTCCAAACTGCTAATCCATTTAKTAGCAACATCAAAGAACATATTCCCTTCTCTAGTCTCTCTCTAATCTTACTTATATTAGACTGTTACACTTGCATGACTGAACCATTACAAGTTGCAATAATCATGCACCTATATTAACTATCCAGTTCTGTATATACATTGTACATTAAATCTCTATACTTCTAAACATTATAGGACTTGTGGGATATATATCACAACCCAGAACGCTGGGGAGCTCCAGTCCAAAGGCATTTAAAGTCTAGGTTTTTAATGTATTTGCTCTAGTTCATGTCTTCAGGCTGTTTTACAGCTGTCCTGCACAAGGTTCTATGTATACAGCACAAGGAGGAACAACCTTGTTCTGCACACCACCCATATCAAATGAGCATCTCTCCGGAAAAAAAGATGCAAGAGTTTGATTTTTATTTTTTGTATTAGCAAGATTCAAAATACTTGAACTTGGAATGAAGTCAGAGGCTAGACCTTAATTTAGATTATGAAAAATGACGTTGGATATCCTCCTGAAAATTCTGACTCCTGCTCACTTCTAAAGTAGCATTTGTTCCTCAAGTTCCTCAAGATTTACTTTTTTTTAAAGGTTATACTTGGTTCAGTCCTTTCTGCATTTTTAAGGAAACAGAGACCATGAATTTGGAACAGTTTTCTGTGAGAAGCCAGTACAGTAAGCAGGAAAGAAGGTATGACATAACTGAGATTGTATGTTGTGCAGACAAAATTGAAGAACATACTTTTACCCAGGCTGAATTTCTTGGAAGAACCTTGGTAACTGAGTAAAGTTGGAAAAGAGTTGAAACTTCAGGGTACAAAATTCACCTGGACCAATAACTTGCTTGTAACAGAAGCAGCAATTCCAAAATCAAGTTAGGCTACTTGAAATCATACTAGGTCACATAATTTAGAAAGTGTTTGGCATTGTACTTACTTACACTACAGTTCAACCCATTTTGAATATTGTTGGCTACACAGAAAGTCACAGGAAAGGAAAACTAATATCTGTAACTGCTTAAGTGAATAGCATTGATATTGGGAGTACAGTAAAAGATAATCCAAGATTTTGGCATCTGAGTAATCAACTGAATGACTATTGAGATAACATCTATTATCTTCCATGTCCTGTTTTTTAAGGAGTATTTCCTATGCTGAGCAATGTTGTCTCCACATGGGCTGATAAACATGACTGGACTGGGGACTGACTATAAAATTGTAAAGGGATGCTCTGTATTACAGAAACATCAGTAAAAAATAACGTAGAAATAGTCATATTTCTTACTACACACAAAAAATCCAGTTCTAAAAATTACATGTTTGGGCTCCAGTGAAGTGGAAGAGTTGAAGAGTTTGGAGACTGACTGGGAAAGAGC
Organism: Apteryx rowi; assembly: GCF_003343035.1. Lineage (NCBI taxonomy): Eukaryota > Metazoa > Chordata > Aves > Apterygiformes > Apterygidae > Apteryx > Apteryx rowi. The sequence goes on from NW_020447252.1 coordinate 8,174, forward strand.
AATTTCTGAGTTTGCAATGGGTGGATTTTTGACCAGGCGATTGGAACTATTTCTTCAGTGTTTAGTCCAGCTGGAAGAGACACTTGAAATAATCCCAAACTTTACAGAGATATTAGTTCTAGGGAGTCACTAAACAAGAACAAAGAACAACTGAAGATACGTGAGTATATTCAATCTGACTTCTGGTTTTGTGGTAAATGCTACACTGCAGCATTCAGAAATTCAGTTTCAGAGGTGAAAKAGGCATCTCTACTGAAGTCAATAGAATTTAATGCACTTAATCAGATTTGAATTTAGGTCATGACATTAACTATTTTCACCATAATTTCCTTTTCCATTGCATGCTATGATGCTACTGAAATACCCTCTCTATATGGATGATGTACAGCAGCACCGTTCCCTTCTTTAACCTAATATTAAACTGCAAGCCCTCTATGCAGAATGCCAGACGGAATAATGGGGACTGATGTTACTGAAGAGAAGGAAGCCTTGCAGGCTCAGCTTAGCTAAAAACTGGGGGGGGGGAAAAAAAGAAAGAATCAGACAATTATTAAAAAAAGATGCCCATGTCTTACCAAAGGGAAATTCTGGAAGATCAATAAATCCCTGCTTCCCACAGTCAGGTGTATGGAAAGCAAGTGGTTGGGACATCAGATGTGCTTTCAGTTTAGCAGCCTCCAAGCCCTCTTTCATAAGCTTCACAGTTTTCAGGCAAGTATCTGAGTCAAAATGGCAGTTGACTCCAACAACAGAAGCACCTGGAAGGAGGAAAATAACTTTTCAATTCACTTTTCAGGAAGTGGGAGGTGAAAGTTCTTAGCCACGGCACTCTGGAAGCGAAGCGGTCCATCTCTACACTACCACTGTCTCTATTACTACCACTACTACTTAACACAAGGCAGTTGGGTTAAAGCCAACCTCAGCACTCCTGAGGCTGATCATTCCATTCACATCTCAGTTGCACTCCTCTTTGCCTTCCTGACCGAAGGCTATGATGAATCACATTTCTCACCCCTGTGCAGTTGCCTTTCTTATCAGTGAAAACAGGTGTACGGCCACATATGCAAATGTCTAGCAGGTTCCTAACACAGGTCCTGCCTTTGGATTTGAACTCCAAATCCAAAGAAAAAGTGTAGTTCAGAACAAATAATAAAACCTCTGCATCATCCATCATGCCTTCTGTCCTTCTTTATTTTCCTGCAGAAAATACTGCCAAGGAAAGACAAAAAATTAAGTTTCTCATGCTCTTCTCTCATCCAGGGATGTGAATTGTACTCCAAACATTTCAAAAAACAGGAGCAGAGAATCAAAGATGCGTTTGGGTTCTGCATATGTTTCATAATTCTAAGCCCAGAATTTGGAGTTGACTCTATAACCAAATTTGAATAGTTTTAGCATTTGGTCTACTTGATATTAGCTACCTGTGGGTATTGCCCCTAATACCACCTTGTTTAATAAGGATTCCATAGCTGCATTTCTATACATGTATTTTTTCAAGACTTCTCTACTAAATTGCACATGGAAATTCTTCTACAGGATCAAAATTTTTATTAGATGTAATCAGGTTGCTTAAGATACACAGCCATTTATCTCAATGTTTCAGGGCCTTACTCTGTTTCATAATTTTAAAAGGCAGATTAAAACAGATTCTTACCAGCCTTTACCAGCTGGACAGCACATTGTCCAGGTGGCACACCATGCATGTCTCCCTCTGGACCAATGCACATTGTAGCTGCAACTGGCTTCCCAGATTCTTTTAGAACTTCAACTGCCCAGACAGCTTCTTCAACATGTTCAAAATACTACAAGAAATTAAAACTGGACTACTTTCTTTCCTTGGAGATGAAGCATAAACACATTAATTCAAATTCAAAATCTACCAACATGACAACGACTTGAGCCTCTTCTGATTTACACTAGCAAAATTCTATTGAATTCACTTACTGCACAGGAAAAAAGGATAATAAAGTCAGCACATTGAACTAATCAAAAAATAAGGATACTCTTGTTCCAGAATAAGAATGCCCATACAGGGGATTAATTAGGGATTTATCCTGAAAGAACTGTCATCATGGGTTGATTGCTTGCAGACTACAGGAAGAAATAAGGACTAGTCAAGATCACATTCACCTCTCTTCTTTGTATTTGTACAGGATTTGACTTGACTAAAATAGAAATTTAGGATTAAAAGTTCTAGAACACTTAAGGATACTACCATGCATTTACAAAAATATCTGATACTACTGGAATAAAAGTTTCGCAGAAGATTTTAAAGGAAGAAGCAATATATACTCCAATTCCCCAAAGTAGACTAGACACCTAAAAGTTTACATGCTATATCAGTTGAAGGTGTATGTTATTTTTTTTTATAGATTTACCTCTGCAATTAGGAAATCCACATCCTTTTTCATAAAGACTTCTAGCTGCTTTCGAAAGACTGCTTTGACCTCTGCTTTATCCTTGCAGCTTAAGTATGATGGTGTTTGACTGACTCCTCCAGCCACTAAGGCATCACCTTCCTTAGCCACTTCTTTTGCAATGTCACAAGCAGCTTCATTAACTTTCTGGCCCTATATGAACATAGATTACATCAGTTTTACCTGGTCAGAGATACGCATGTAAATTTAGAGCACAAAAAGAACAAAATAGTCAAAAGCCATAATGAGTTCTTCATATTCATTTATAACTTTCTTTTTTTTTAAAATAGCCTTTTTGGGTTGATTAGGGAGATTGGCATCTTTCAAAAAAAGTAAGAGAAATGTTAGGAAACAAGGAATTTCTTGTTACCTATAACTTATGATATTATTGAATACTGATACAAAAGCATATTAGCTCTAATACATCTTCTTATACAAATAGTCCATAAAAAGCAAATATTTGGTGTGAAATAGAATTTCCTCTCTCTCTCAGAAGATGAGTTAGGGGTACCTAAGTGTATTTGTTTATGCCTCTATTTTGAGATTCTGTGGGTGGAAGAAAAAAAAGTAGTAATTTCAATTATTATTCATTTTAATCTTTGATTTATTTTAGTATTCTATTAATTTTCAAAATTTAAAATATAATATCCATATACATTTATTGAAGTTATTTTTAAAAAGGTATCGTTACTTATCTGACATAAAGTTACCAATTTAGGAATAGTGAAATGGAACATATCGCTATATATGATTAATTACCTAGACTTAAAGACACATTCCCTCTATACCTAAATCAGGATGACTAGATCAGCTGGTAAAAAAGAGGTTAAACTGGGAAAAAAAATTTTTTGGAAAGGATACATTATTTGGAATGGGTAAACAAGTATTGACCAGAGCAGGTTTCTCTGTGGCGCGTGGATCACTTCTAGCCTCAGAAGCTACATAGGCTTCTCTCAGCTGAAGTTTTTCATGGCTGCCTCAAAAAAACCAGCTGCTTGTTAAGGCTATTGGTGCCACAGAGTGTCTTCCATTTGCATTGGCGCTCACGTACACGTTTGGGAACTCCAGGAGCAGGAGCCATAAACCAGTCAGTGCCTGGAGGAACTTGCCCATAGATTTGGCAGCAAATCAACCTTGAAAGCTTTGCTGCAATGCATTCTAGTTTCCAGCTGCTCTCCCAGACTCGTATCGTTTTGCATGGCAGCAAGAATTGCAGAACGGCTCTTTGCAGAGGCATCGCATTTCTGAGACTACCACTTGAGACATTTCAATGTCATATCTGTTGACTATAAAGGTATTACATTTCAGATGAATTTGGCCATATGACCTTATGCCTGATGTTTCACCCACTAAACAGCTCTCTGTGGGGAAAAAGGTATTTTTTATAAACACCTGAACTGCTATTTTTACTATAAACACTGAAACACTTTTGAACTGTAAAAGTAAAGCTGTAAGCAGCAATAAAGCATTCATCCTCTCATTGGAATTCAATCAGCTAGTCTGAAAGAGTTAATAAAAATGTATGCTAAATATGGGCACATTCTAAATGGGTATAAGAAGAATGAGAAAAATACTCATTAAAATGTTGGTTCTGACTTCACCCAGTGAAGTAGAACCAGTCTGTTTTGAATAATTCCCACATTAATAACTTCTAAGCTGTTCACAGTATCTCAGTATTCATAATGACCAATGCTTTTCCTCCTTAGGATATGAAGAACTCTGGTTCATTCTACTCATATTCTAGTCTGTACAGAAACAAGCTCTAGGCTTATTATTAACTGGAAAGAAGTATGAAATTAGACTGTCATACTTGCATAACAGATACATCTGTTTAACAGATTTGTTTATTTTTATTCCACAAGCCACTCACATGGGTGAGAGCCGATGTCAAATATGATTTGAGAACAACATTATATATTTCATCCTGATATGTGCAACAGTTTTAGGGTAAAGGTGATCTCTTAATTAAGCCTCAAAAGCTTCTCTAGTGTCCAGATCTCTCTAAATTTCTGGGTTGGGATAACTTCACAGCTATAAAGAAATTCTTTCCTCTTTGCCCCCTGAAGAATCCTCTTTATCTACCAGAGGCTGGAACAGACAGTACGACCATAGAGGAAAGGATTAGAGAAAACACCCAATGGTAAATCTTCTAATCTCAGAGGAATTATCTATACATGTTTGTGCTAGAAACCCCAGTGGACCTGGGACCTGCATCTAGTGAAGGCACCCAACAGCCTGCAGCACCCATCTCCTCTGTGTAAAGGGTAAGAAAACACCATCATAGTACTTTCGTTGCTGTACCAGGTTACCCCTACACATGAGAAGGAGAATTTTGACCATAGTATATACCTTGGATTTATTAGTTGTTACTTTACTGAAAATATGATTTTAAAAATCATGTAGTTCTTATTAGCCAGTCATTGTTCTCTAGGATTCTTCACTCTTTCTCTGAATGTTAAAGCCTTTCTTTTTTCAATTGATTTTGTCTGTGCATTTAGTCTTCCCCATACTCTTTGTATCAAAACCTCAATAAACTAATCTCAAATTGGAAGATGTGGGCATCCTCTTTCCTCCCTTCATCCTTGTCCCATTTTGTCATTTTTTTCCCCCCATTAACCTTGTCTTTCTTAATATTCCAGACTATGGAATCATATCATCTCATTCTCTGGTCCTCAAATACAGGCAAAACTGTTATGAGAAGATGTGAAAATACTCAGTAATCTCTCTACTAAATCTTTTCAAATGAATCCACTCTTTTCATACCTCCATCAAAACAGTATTTTACTCACAGTTATCTTCTCAGCTACATAATTTCCCCTGTTCTCTAGCTTGTCCTCACTGGCATAAAAGGTAAATGTCTGCAGAACATTTGATCCAGCTCTGAGGAATTCCCGATGAAGCTGACGAACTGCAAAGAATTAAAAGAGGCAAGGAAGAAACATTTGGTACAGTTATTACTATTGTTATCCCCAAATTAAATGTTCATTGACTTTTATTGTATACTATTTTATTTTTGTTCAGGAAGAAGTAATAGTACTGTAAAATAAGTGATATTGTATTTACTGGAAGAGCCATTTATGATATGGGTAGCAGCAGTACTACATGCTACATGGAATTCCTTTCTTCCCATTCTTAGAACAATAAGTAGAAAACTTTCTCTTTAGCTATTCTCTGCTAAAAATGACTGAAGATTTTCATTTCACTTCACCAGTAAATTCAGTTTTGTCTTCCACCTTGCTTATCTTCTACTTTCTGCAGTCCTTCAGACCTCCCAATTTCACTTTATAGAACTGCATAATAGTTTGGGAAGGGAGAGCAGATAACTGGCAAAGTGAAATATAATAAGGGATAGCAGATAGAAAGATCAGCCAGTGAAAGAAAAAGTCATACCTTCTGAGCTTCTAAACTACGAAGAAGAAAATAGAAAAAAAAAATCTTGGAAATAAATGAAGGGACAAGATGATATTTATAAAGAATACTGTGTTCCATTATCTCCACTATTCTACTAATATCCTCCTTCTACACAACTCAGCCTCAGCCAAGATCAAAGCTCTATTTTGCTAAGAACATACTTAATTACAAGATGGCTGGTTGCTCCAGAAAAGTGAATCCCAATACTGACTTAACTCTTCTCTTAAAGTTATCCATGATGATTTTACTACAGAGACAAAAGTTCTTTTGAAGGAAAGGCTGGCACCAGTTTTAGTGGATGTGTTTCCTATATCAGGTCTTTGGGAGCAGGCTCTCTAGAAGCAGTTCTGACTTTGTCACTTTGTAAGCAGTACACTGCAATTGCCATAGTAGCAACAGAACAGGAATTGTCACTTGATTTTATGTACACCCACAAAACAATAATTATTAAAATTTCTAGGACAGTGCTGATCATGTAAAACAGCGTTAAAAAGCTCAAAAAAGCTTATAGCAAATACATGAATAATTTATCCCCTAGATATTGTATACAGACATGAGAACACTGCAATTTCTATAGCAGACATTTAGAGATGTTTTCCTGAAGTCTCTGTTTATAAGCCTCATTGTCTACAGACAAGCTGTGTCATTAGGCAAACATGTGAATGCACCATGAGAATAAAATCACTGCCTTCAGCTACAATAAACAGCCTTATACACCAGAAAAGCTCAAACAGTAGTTGCTAGAGTCAATCTGCATACACATGAGCAAGTCTGCTTTCAGTGAGGGACCAGCGTTCTTTGCTTTTCTCTGCTACTATAGTATTTCATTTCTAATAACAGCCTTGAGTAACCACACTGATCTAATACAATGCTTCTTATGCCAGCAGTCAGAAAGACTTACCCAGGAACATAGATTGTAGTAGAGCTGCAGTTCAAAAAGTCCTTGGAATCTGCCTGAACTATCAGGATCAAATTTCAGTCTAACAACCTTTAAGCAGAATAAAAACATTCCTAGTGCAGGGAGTCTTTTTTTTTTTTTCCATACAGCACTTAAATAGGCTATTGAACCCCTCTGTACATTTCTAATGTCTTGTAGCATGCTCTTCTATCCTCCCTCATGAAACAACATTGAAGAAAACTAGTCAGGAAACGAGAAAAGAAATCTGCAAATATTTTCACAAACGCTCTATGACATTTCCATAATAAACCAGATTTATTTACCTCTACAGTTAGTGCTCTTTCAATATGATTGTGGCATTCCTGGAAAAGTGCTTGGGATTTGTATGAATAAGGATGGTGACATAGTTGGCAAATGAAACATAATTAACATATATGAATAAGGAACTTGCTATCCCAAACTATCAGGTATGTGAACAGCAGATTCTTGAATATGTTCATATTTAGAGAGAAAGAATGGCCCTACAAGTAAAGTATTTGCCTGAATCTTATTTGATCTCAGGCAGATAGTTTTTACAGCTAGAATAGAGTTACAAATATCAAGTCCAAGCAGTCTGAACAACGCTATAAAAAAATCCAAACCACCCTGTAATTTACATCTTGTGTGACTTCTAGCATGTTACTTAAACTGTCTTTTCCCCCACCATTTGAGAAATGGGGACAACAGCTACATATGAAGCTAAAGAGTTAGCAGTTGGATGCATCTTAGGAGTCAGACATACAACATTGAGTTCTCATTTCAATCCACCATAAGATGGATATATCACAAGCGATACGGACTTAAACTAACAGGAGATGGGGGCAGTAAGTGGATATACATATTGCTTAGTACAGAGCAGTAGCCAAGATACCTGATCCTGCTTGAATCTATTTAGATCCCATTTCTCAACTCGTCAGTCTTGCAAAATTTCCCCTGTCACATAACAGAAATAATGGCCTTCTACTCACTCATTTTTTTTGCATTCCTTGCTACATTCTCAAAACCTCCCTCCCTTTCCCTCTCTTCTTACAAACTGAAGAAGGGCTTGTAGTTGTGTGGCTTTTATACCAGCTGGCCCAGCCAGTTGCTCTTTGTGTTCTTCACACCTGCTTCCAAAGTAACATGACCCCTGAGAATGCAGGAGCAAAGAGCAGTAATGGAGGGGAAGCAGCACACTGCACTAAAAGAAATGAATACATTTCCAGTTAAGGGTATATTTATAAATAGCCTATAAAGGGCTTATAAAATGTTATAAGCATGTCACAGACATGAGCAATATGTTCTATAAATAGCTATTATCACATCAGCAGCAATTACTAGATGGCTGGGCTCTAACCTATGACAACTAATCACTTATTTAAGACAGATCTGTGTGTCCATTTAGCTTAAGCCATTTACACGTTTTCTCCATATAAAATATGTCAAAGAAAGCCAGCTAGCTCAACAAAATTTAAGAAGCTACTGAAGGCATGTGTTAGCTAGGTGTCTCTGAAGCACCATCTGAGAACAAGAATTCACTTTCAGTTAGAAGCAGTATCTCAGCAAGGCAAATGGTTAATGCTGTCCAGATAAGTCAACTGGCATTAGCCTATAACCAGTAGACCCTTTCTAGATTGAATCACTTTGTAATATACACATTATTTATCAGATGTGATACAAGAATTAAAGAGGTCCAGAAAAAGGTAACTAATATTGTTAGAAACAAAAAATTCAAATTCGCCTTGCATAACTGGAAAGGCATTTCTATACAGAAACTCTCCCAAATACAGAAAATTGAGACAAAGAGTACTCTCTGAGGCCTCTTAAAGACTTTGATACATCAGTCCAGATTACTTGGGAAACACTTGGATAGCATGCTGGTGAACAATAGAGGAAAACAGAAGCAAAATATGCCTTCAGCATTAGCAGTCCGGCCAGGTGCTTGGGGATCCATACATTGAAGGGCCATTCTGTCCTCACCAGTCCCTCCCATCTCCCATCACGGCTTCTTTCTCATGTGCAGGTAAGTGCTTGACATAGGGATGGTTATGCTTGACATAGGGGTGCCTCTGCTTCAAAGTGGCAACCTGGCTCCGTGTAAGCCATGCCTTACATTCCCCACAGACTGAGATCTGCACTTCTGGTTGAGGATTTGTGGAGAGGATCAAGGGCTTTTGAGAGGCAAAAGAAATAAGCAAAGGGGAGATAAGGAGCATGGAATACGTGCTTTGATTTGTAAGATGGGATGTGCTAGGAATCTGCTGTGGGGGCAGAAAAGGGTATAGGTGTAGAGAGAGAGGCGATGGGATGCATTTTTGGGAGGTGAGTGCCAGGCAAACTAGGCCATTATCCTTTAAATCTTAGCTGGAGCTCTGCATTATGCAAGACTGTCCCTGACCCAAAGATAGGCATGTTTCGCAAAAAGCACCACTTAAAGGCTGGGAAGGATTAGGGTGAATAAACAGGTAAGCGTACAAAACAATGTGACAGTCTCCTTCTCCAGAGATTTTCAAAAGCCGCCTGGACGCGATCCTGTGCAACATGCTCTAGGTGACCCTGCTTGAGCAGGGGGGTTGGACTAGATGATCTCCAGAGGTCCCTGCCAACCTCAACCATTCTGTGATTCTGTGATTCTGTAAAGAGGGCTGATAAGATATCTCTCTCTCTCTCTCTCTTTCTCCTTCCCCTCCTCTTCCTTCTTCCCCCAGTATAGGGGAAAAAGATTAATTTGGAAGGGCATACACTTAAGATAGAAGAAAGAAAAAGCTTTTTTTCCAGAATATTCTGAATTGGCTTGTGGGATTAACTGCACATAGTATTACTAGGACAAATGATTTGTTGTAATAAAGCATACATAAATAGATAATAGTATCTGCAATTGTAATATTTATGCTATACACTATAATCTTTATTCTATAAGGCATTAAATGATTTTGTTTTGTCCCCTCCAATGCAGAGAATTACGCCAGTAAATGGGAGAGGCAGGAGGATGAGGTAAGACCCTGGCCACAGCAATTGGTGCAGCTTTATTGCAATTCTTAGGTTCTTATGAGGTATATCATTCCCCTTTTCACAGTGGAGCCAGATGCATTAAATACTCCTCTTCCATTCTACTGTTTATTTAAAGGTGTTATTTTTCTGAAAGAATTAATAAACAAACTGTATTGGTTTATAACAATATAGAAGTCCTAGAATGATCAGAACGCATCAAAACAGATAGTTAACTGTAGAATTCCAGCATCACAGGATGTTGTGAATCATAAAATTTTATATCAGCTCAAGAACATACTGGACAAATTCATGAGGGAGAAATCACTGAATATTATCAAATACAAAGATACCATATCTGGGTCACAAAGTCCCTTGGCCACACATTATTGAAGAATGGGAGAGCATTCTGGGGAGGTATCACTATACATTTGCACTACTCTTATATTCTTCGCCAGCCAACTGATTTTGGCCAGTGTTAGAGGAAGAATGTGGGGTCAGACGAGCTTTTGGTCTGTAATTTCTAAGGCTATTCTTAAGAGTGTGTCATGCTACATTGTCAAACACCACATTTATTTAAAAATCTGCTATGAGTTCCTATATATTTATTATACACCCAACTTCATTTATCTTCACTACAGGATTGCTATTCTCCAGTAAAACTGACCTGCTTCTGGATGTTCTACAGTTGCTTCAGGGGTCCAAGGCCCAGCTTTTACATATCCCCTCTTTTCAAGGGCAAAGACAAATCCTCCATCTCCGATCACAATTTCTCCAGCATCTAAGCGCTCTAGAATACCCTGAAGGAAGCAGGAAGAGAAGTTAATAATTACAGTTCTTCAACTTTGTAGGCTTTCCATGTCTTTCTCTTCATCTCTTGTATTTGTAAAGACAACAACATATATATTTGTGGGCTACCAAAAACATCATTACCATAAAAATCAAAACCAATCCATTTTTTTCCTTTAAGTTCTCTTTTAAAGAATGGTAAATGGTCTGTTTTACAAGAACATAAGGCATATATGCATATATATTACAAAGACTTTTCTCTAGTAAGTTTTATTATATTTCAGATGTATGGTCCCCCAAACTGGAAGTCAATGGTCCAATTCCATTCCTATGAAAGTAAATGACACAGTCCCAACTTCTCCTGTAAAATGTGTGTGACAATTTTTTTAAATGAAACACTAGTGTTACTGATCAATTTATTAGCACATTTGTTCTTTAGCCACAAAGGTCATTTTGACAGAGCCACAACACAAGGAGTTTGTAACACTAGATGGCACAACAGACATATTATAAAAAGTATAAATGTAACATTTTCCTAGCAAACAAGATACATCTCAAAATGCTGTGATCCTGGCCTTTATTTTCTGACAGGCTATTTTCACTAGCTTGGGTTTGTTTACCTAGACTTACAAAATGAAACAAAATCCTGCTTGTTTTGCACATCCCAGAAATGTTTTAAGATGCCAAATTACAAGCATTACAGCATCCTATGATTAACCTTGCTTCTGCCTTGAAACGTACTCTAATGAAAAGAAAGTGGTAATTTTTTTGTAAAATGTAAAACATAAGAATATATATTGACTGGACCTAAAATATATTTCTGTTGTATTCCTTTCATTGCTTCATTGGCTGGTTCAAATTTTCCACAAAGTACCTTGCTATTACAGAGCATCTCTGGGTACTAAATTCTGCAATTAGATCATAACCATAATTCCATTTGACTTTAAAAAGTGGATGAATGCAGACCCATTACATCAGCAAAGGTAGTGGGTACAGAAAAAAAAATATATATATCAAAGGTAAGACTGAAATTACCCTCCATAGGTGTCTTTTCTGATGGCATACTAGTGTTTACTGCTGTAGGCAGTAGTGAATGAAAACTGGAGGGATTTGGAAATAAAAGCCTTATGGACGTACAGTTGAGTGTGGCTTGTGTACTGAGTGGAAGGGTTTGCTAATAATTAGTCTCCAACCTTTAATAAATTATCTTTCTTGATAATTCCTGCTTCATTAATTCACTCCTCTCAGATGGTACATCCAGGAAAGATAAACATTTATGACTTCTCAGCACAGCCCTTTAAGAAGGATGAGAGCATGTCTTTCCAACAAGAAGGAGCACTGTGCCAACTATGCCAGTTCCTGTACCAAGCATAGCAATGTAAGGCTACTCTGAGGCTACGAAGCCTGGCTGACAGGGTCACAATTTTTGGCTCCGGCACTGACACGGCAGCAAGGTTATGGGGCTTCTCTGCACAGTGCTGCCATGCAGATATATGAGCTTGGGCAACTGGTCATTTGCAAATCTCTGCATCACATTCCACTGTACATTGTGGACTTGCCAAAATACTGACCTCATTAACATCATGACTTTGAGAATGTATGCAAGCTTTTATCCTGATTTCAGCAGGACTGGGGCAAAACTCAATCTACAAAACTCACTAATTTGCAGTGAATCTCCCAGTCATGCCTGTCTATTAGGAAGATTTAGTTATAACAGTTGGGAAGCTTTGTAAAGATCGTGTTTGCCATTAACCAATCTGCAGTTGCAACAGAATGCCTCAAATGGGGCCTGAAAAAGCCATCCAAGGGATTACAGGGATCATCAAGTCCCTGCTTCTTTTGCCTACCAAGGAATCTTTTATGGAGGGAGCCTGTTTCAGAAGTTTAATATCAAGAGAACAGGAGTGCAAGGGGAGAAAATCTTGAATGTACAAGCAACCTCAGTGGTTGCTTGTAACTAAAGATTATTTACATGTTGACATCATATATGAACATTATATTTAAATGCACTGCAGTTAACAGAGTTTTTTCTTCTAACAAATCACTTCTAGGATTTTAAAAGCAGTATTCCTTCACAATTCTAGCATTTTTAAACTACAGTTTAAAATAATGTTCATTTTTGACATACAAAAGCAACATAAGCCACGATTTCATATAACATGGCATATTAACATACAATATATTGCGATAAATTAAATCTAGCACTGGGGCATCTAATAGCAGATCAAAGGTGACATGACCACATAGCACAAGGTACTTAATATAAGCTTACTTCGTCAGTTCAGATTCATTCAAAATGGAAATAAATTCTTAGCAGATTTTATATCATCTCTTCACACAATTTAAACTTTATCTGTACTGGATAAAATACCACTGGTTTAATAAGCACATAGCCAGCATAAATTCAGCACCAACACTGTTTTATTCTGCTCAGCAGAAATACAAGTGTGTTTATGCCTGATCCAGATCAAATTTATACTGTCAGGTAACCCAGTAGTACTCATATCTGGTATTAAATAACAAGAAACAATATCTGTAAAAAGCTAACTAAGGCTTTTTTGAGTTGTCTTTTTACTACTTCACTTTTGCTACCATGAATGGAGTTGTACCACATAGTACACACACCTATCCATGAAAAGAGTGCAGATGACTATATAATGAGATCCTCCCATCCAACTTTAGGAATCTAACTGAACCATATAAGTGAAAAGTCTGTCTGATCTACCTATGTCTTATCTTTCCACCGGTGGAGGGAAAAATGTATCTCAAAACAGCTATTCAGATCTTAAGAGAGCCCTCAAGAGACGCTTATATCTGTCCATTCCCTGTAGGGGGAACGTAGGGCATTTATATTCTTCTGATAGGTGTCCAAAATCAGGCGGCAAGGGTATGAGCCAAAAAAATAAAAAGCAGAACAAGTATCTCACCACCTCCTTCATTTATAGCTGATCTACCAGAAAGGCCCAGAACTTGTAGAGTCCTTCCCACATCCTTCTGTTCTCTTGCTGTAGCCTTAGCTGTTACATACATAACAACAACAAAAAAAATTTCTGAGTAAGAAGCGTACTATGAATGATGATACTGTCCTTCTGAAAGGAAGATGGAATATGTAATTCTACAGACCCCTCAAGCAGTGGTGCAGGGTGACAGTACAGGTCTGCAGTCAAAGAGTTTGATTTAGACATTGTTCAAATGTCTGCCTTGATGAACAGAATAGATGATGCCTGAATAACTTTTTATTCTGGTTTATTTCTTTAACTAAATGAGAGTGCAAAGGGCATGCATACATTGGAGACTACACTCATATTACAAACACTGCTGGCATTTAGTCATATAAATCCAGAGAAGAGCAATTTGGGTCTTTTAAATAGAGCTGGCAGGATGCTGGAGACAGAAATCCCATCCAGTGAGGATTTATGCTTACAGCACCACATTTGCAATTTTAATCTGTTGTGAGCACCGTTTAGTTTGCACATCAAACAGGATTAAGCAAAATGTTTTTTGAACTTTGGTGTCTCCAATCCGTGTGTTCTGAGAAATCAAAATTCTAAGACAAAGCCGTTACAGCATTAAGTTCAATCTACACTATATATCATAATGGTGTCCAGATGTTTTTAACGGTTCTTTGCTGAGTAAGTATAGCTATTATTATGTTTTCGGTTTATCTTCTCACCATATGCCCTTAACTGCAGAAGCGCTGCGAACCTCACTCGTGACTTCGCAGGGCGCAGCTCGGGGGCCGCTTTGCAGCAGGTCCCCGCAGCGCCTCCAGGCAGGCCCCGGCCGCCGAGCGCCGCCGGGCCCCGGGCAAGCGCCCGCCGAGGTCCCGGCCCGCTGCCGGGGCCGGGGCCGAGCCGTGCCCGGGGCTGCCGAGCAGCTGCTCTCCCTCTCCCGCTCCGCGCCCCGGCGCAGGGCTGCCTCTCCCCTCTCACGGGGCCCCGCCGGCGACGGCCCGGGCCGCGGCGACCGCGGCGGGGCCTAGAAAGGGACGGGGGGAAATTACCCTTTTGCCCTGTTTCGTGGTCTTCCCGATCGGCAACATCTTCCGTGCCCAGGCACGCTGCCCCGACGCTGCCCGACGGCTCGGCACGCCGCGGAAACTACTGGGCGCCCTCCGCCCGC
>NW_020447252.1:23492-75994 GCF_003343035.1 Apteryx rowi
CAGCGCGGCGCTGGGACACGGCCCAGGCGGGCGAGCTTACCGGGCGGGGCAGCCCGCGGTGGGAGGAATTTTGCGTCTTCTGCCGCGTAACGCGGCTCTGCCGTGCGCACCGAGCGTCCCCGGGCCCCGAAGGCCTCCCCGCGTCGGGGGCGGTGCGTCTCTCTGTGCCTCTGGTGTCCCCGCCAAAGACCAGCCCCAGGCTGGGCGAGGCGGTGACCGGCTGAACAGGGGCCCCGTCTCTCGTGTTCCGGGTCACACCAGCGAGCCCAACGTCAACTGTTGTAACCGGCACAGCGAAGCGCCTGGGTGAGTGCTGTAGTTCATGCCAAAGATGCCCCTCAGATTCTCACCGGGCTTCTGGGTTTGAAAGAAAAGGTTTGAAAAAAGTTGAAAGTCAAAGTGAGGCAGCGTCAAATTCACAATGTAGAAGATGCATAAAAAGACCTTCCACACCTGAGCTTGATTTACATTTAGCTGGTAAAACTTAGTATAGGAGTTTGTGTAAGAGCTTCACATCGGTCTGTTAAACAGCTTACTGTTAACTTGAAAAAAATTAATGTGTAATCTCAAAAAAGAACACATGCAAGTATTATGGATCACGTACAAAAAATCTGTGGTGGTCTGTGCTCCTGTTTATTTTCTTTTTCATTCATTCCCACATAGTGAATAAGCATGATGTGTATTCCTCCTGCATTTACAGTTAAAATTTCGTACTGTTTTATAAACTCTTCATTCATAATAGATACAACTAATAGTTTTGATTTCTGAGTGGGGGATAGGTGGAAGGCTAGTTAAACATTAGATAGGCATTTGCCAGAGAGGCTGCAAAGGCAAACAGCAAAAAGCTGTATGCCAGGACGGGGGAGATAAAATTAAATGAATATTGAATAACTGTCCTGAAGGCACAGATACTGTAGTTTCACGGTAGTCTGTATTGCTGCAGCAATAAGAGGTCCCACCTTGTCTCACACATGAGAAGCTGGCTGTTTTTAATTTAGATAAATTTCCTGCTCTGGCATGCTACTTGGCTGCCTCTGGAAGGGACAGTAGAGGTGAAGATCAGACAAGGTGGAGCAGAATGGGGCTATCTATGGCAGCGGTACTGACATTGGTTTAAAGTGATTGTGAAACTGCAGCATAGTATAGTAGCACGTGTGAACCATTCAGAAAAACCTCTTTCCATAATGTTTGGGTTTAGCAAAGTAGAACATGTCAAAACAGACAGAACACACTTTTTTTTTTAAAGATTTTCTCTTTGTATTACATATACTATGGCATTTTTGAAAAGCCAGATGTTGGCAGTGTCATTTCAGGGGTACAGTTTCTTGCTGATAGAGTTCACACATAAGGGTAAATTGGGCAAATAGCAAAGATTTAAAGTTGTGAGTGGAAGCAAGCTTGTTCTGTTCTTTTGGTTAGTACCATATATATATATGACCCTTTAAGACCATTTACTTTAAAAGCAGATTGGAAGAGTGAACAGGTTAGGTTCTAAATCAGGTGGGAAGATAAAGTGTCATTTATTTAAATTGATTGTGTCACTTAGAGTCCCAAGCAAGCAACAAGGTAATATTGTGGCTGGAGCTGTAAATAAAAAAGATGGACAAAAGTGCAACTGTCTTGTTTGTTATTTTTTCCCCAGGGAAGAAAATCCATCTCCTTCCTTGGGGAAAGACAGAGCAGACACAGTGATCATCGGCGGTGGTTGTGTTGGTGTTAGTCTAGCCTATCACTTGTCTAAAGCTGGCATGAAGAATGTTGTTCTGCTGGAAAAATCTGAGCTCACTGCAGGATCTACTTGGCATGCAGTAAGAAACGTTTTGTTAATCTTCCAGATTATCAACAGTTTGTATATCTAATGGTGATAGAACTTTTCATGATCCTCATATTCCCTGGCTTTCCAGAGATTAATTAATTGTCCTGGCTTTTTAATGGATACAACCTTTAGCACTGAGTTCTGTGTAGACTTGCTATATGAATTTTGAAAAGTTGGTTCAGCTATCCATAATACACTTTTCTCATTTGTAAAATTTGGGATAAATGTTGTATTTTGAAATTACTGGATGGGAGGTGCTAAAATACAAAGATAACTGTTAATATTGTAATATGTTTGTTGCAGTTAACTGGGCTCGAACTTTTAAACTTTAGTTTAATTTGGACTTTTTAAACTTTAGTGTTTATTTCTAAAGTAGCCTGGTTTATACTGCAGACTGTATCATTGGAAATGGTTGCATTGGCATGCATAAGCTAGAAGTGTGAAATTTGGCTTCATTTTTTGTGTAATTGGTTTTCGTATATATGCTGTCCTGAAAGAGAGGTGATTAAGGAGCAGCATCAGTGTCCAGTTCTCAGAGAGTATCACTGTCCCAGAAATTGACTCTTACCAGAGACAAGAGCTTTCTTTTCTGCCACTGATGTTATACAAAATCTTGAAGCAGCAAAATGAACAACCATGAACTGTTGTTCCAGGGCTGAATGTTTGTCTGTACTCTAAGAGAAAGAACTAGAAAGACATATAGGTAATAGTGACAGCTG
The DNA here is from genome assembly GCF_003343035.1 of Apteryx rowi. Taxonomy (NCBI): domain Eukaryota; kingdom Metazoa; phylum Chordata; class Aves; order Apterygiformes; family Apterygidae; genus Apteryx; species Apteryx rowi. The sequence goes on from NW_020447252.1 coordinate 26,028, forward strand.
GGGACACCTCCAGTAGTTACACTAATATAGTGGAGATACTGGTGCACAACATGCATGAATGTAACTATGTATTTTCTATGTCAATGTTTGGAGTGGGTAGTATAAAGAATATTTTTGACACAAAAATAGGTGCTTTTTCCATTCACTTCCAGTGAGGCTTGGATGTAATTAGAACAAAATTATTCCTGTATGTAGGAATAAAAAAGAATGTTAAAGCAACAGCCTGCTGTCCCTAGAACTACTCTATTCATACAATAGAGCATTTATGCCATGCTTATAACTGTAATATCTGAGTGCCTTTCAGAAGCACATTAAAGAGGATGACTCATATAGACCATATTTGATTTGTATTCTCATCCTCTTCCTGATCTGAAGTTTGAAGTACTTCAGTACAGATGTTTTGTGTGTTTGAGGCCTTATGAAAGAAAATAGTAAAAAATAAAATTAAAAAATCACTGCCAGAAATGTCTAAGTAGGTTTTATACTTCATTTTACTTGCTTTTCACCAAACAAAACAAAACACATTGTATGGAGTTTGGAAAAACAAAATTCAATAATTATATTCCTTTTAGACAGAAACATAACATAGCTGATACAGTTCAGAGAACAGAACACCATGCATCATAAATATCAGATGAAATGTTCAAAGAAATACTTCGATTGAAGCATACATGAGTGAGTCAGAGACTGAAATCTATTTATCCAAAACATTTACAGAAAAAAATATATGTCAAAAGATCCCCTTGTTGAATAAGAAACCAAAATCATGGAATAGGCAGTTGCTACTAAATGTTTCCTTTGTTGTAGTTGTTATACTTTCTCACTCAAGTTTATTGCTCATAAAAGCAACCTCTCCTTCAGTATCTTACCATGCACTTCTTAGTGAAGTTAGTGATGGAACACTGGGTGAGAAACTCTGCTATAAAAGTAGTGATGAACGTAGAGTGCAGCAGAGAAGATGCCTGCTCTGTCGTCCTGCTGCAACAAAATGTTATGTGATTAACGCAGCAAGATATCTAGTTATGAGACAGGTTAGAAATTAATAACTATTAAGTAAATGGTATAGTATCACTCTTTGTTGGACTCAGTGTTACAGTGCTGTGTTTGAAGATGAGAAAGTTGATGATAAATCTGTTTCACATGATGTGAAAGATAAAACTGTCACTGCTGGTACTTCTTTATTACGCCAGATACTGTGCACGTATCAGTGGTTTGCTTACAGTGATGTAATGCTAGATACAGATGAAAATTACACATATAGTTAGAATGTGAAATGGCACATAATATATTGCCTGCAGCCACAAAAGTTGAAAGTTGACTTCAGATGTTGCTGTACTATGCCAAGTTTTCCCTCTTTCACAGTCCAGCAAGTTCTGCCAGTGCTCAGGGTCATATTTCAGCTGGATCATATTCCTGCTAGTGTTTCTGGCCAAAACTTTCTTCCACTTCTCAGGTCTGACATAAATTTGGCTGACTTTCATTTTATTTAAATGAAAACAGCACTGAAAGTGTGCACATTTTTATACTAACAATAACGAGACAACATAAATAACAGAGCAAGTGCTGCTCATATTTATACCTATCTAACAATGACAAATTGGTTGTTATCATATGTGTATAAATTAGGTCAGGATGCAGGCTTTAAGACCTCCTCAAGTTGTTGTCTACTGCAGGTCAGATCATTTTCAATCTTGCTGAAGCCTTGAAGACTAAATAGGGCATATATAACTCAGCAGATAGGTTTTCCCATAGTAATTCTTTGAAAAGGTGTTTTCTAAGAAAATGTTTAGCGTGTATCATTCTGTTATGTAATACTTTTTCTTGCAACAGTCAATTGATTTTGCTGCTGATAATTAGTAAATCACAGCACAAGACAAATAAAAACTTGTTAAGACTTGGTCAAACTTGCAAGGGCAGAGAGTGTAGGTGATAACTGTACTAATGCCAATTCCCTCCAGAATTCTAATTTAATATTAGAGTTAGTGGAAAATCTGAAACGGATTAGAGCAAACCAAAACTGATACATGAAAATTTCAATATATAAAAATTTTAACCTATGAAAATGCTTTAAAATCTCAGCATTTTATTGTATAGTGATCATTCCTAAGAAAACTATCTTTTCAGATCATGTTCACAAACAGCAAAAAAATCTTACTTACAAAAAAAGAGCAAAACTAGGAGCAGGTCTCCAAGTGCAAAAATGGTTCATCCTGAAACTCAGGAGAACAAGTAGACATATTAGGGGGACAGTTTGCCTAAACAGGGAACTCATGACTGAGATGCAGTGCAAAAAGGCAGTATAGGGGAGGTGGAAGCAGGGAAAGGCTAAAAAGGAGAAATTTAGAAAAATTGCCTGGGCATCTAAAGGGAATGTTAGGAGAGCCAAAGTTCAACTAGAGCTAAGACTTGCAAGGAACATTAAGGGTGACAAGAGGAGCTTCTAAAGTTATATTAGTAGTAAAAGGCTGAACAAGGAAAATGTGGGACCATTGCTGAAAGAAATGAGTGATTTAGTGGCAGTAGACACAGATAAGGCTGAGGTACTCAATGCCTTCTTTGCATCAGTCTTCACTGACAAGGTCTCCCAGGCCTCTGTGCTTAGAGCCAGAGTTCAAGGAAGGGAAGAATTACCAGCAATGGATGAAGATCTAGTCAGGGATTACTCGAGAGAACTCAACCCATACAAGTGCATTGGACCAGATGGACTGCACCAAAGATGCTGATGGCATTGCGATGCCATTCTCTATCAGTTGTAGAGATCAAGGGAGGTCCCCAGCAAATAGAGAAAGGCAAATGTTGTATTTCAAAAGGACAATCAAGGAAACTACAGGCCACTTAGCCTTACTTTTATTCCTGAGAAAATCATGGAGTGAGTCTTGGATCACATTTCTGGGCACATAAGGGCAAGAAGGTGACTGGGAACAGTCAGCATAGATTTGCCAAGGGTAAATCATGCCTGATGAACCTGATTGCCTTTATAAAGGCAATATGATAAAATGATTGGATTTTTGGACAAAGGGAGAGCAGGAGAGGTCATTTATCTCAATTTTAGCAAGGTTTTAGACACTGCCTCCCATAATATTCATGTATAAAAATGAAAACGTTTTGGTCTGGAGGGGCAGACAACTAGATGGTTAAAAAACTGTTTGGATGGTTTGGCTCAGATGGTAGTGATTAATGGGCCACCTGGAGGCTGGTAACAAGTGGAGTATTGCAGGGGTCTATCTTGGGACACATCCTGTTTCGTATCTTGATCAATGATCTGGAGTAGGTGACAGAGTGAACACTCATCAAGTTTGCAGATGACACCAAATTCGGGGAACCAGTCAACCCATGCAAGGGCAGGGCTGCTGTGCTGAGGGACCTAGACAGGCTGGAGGGATGGGCTGAGAGGAACCTTACAAAATTCAACAAGGACAAATGCAAAGTCCTGTAGTTGGGCAGGGAGGTAGTATAGTTTCCATCCTTGAAGGTTTTCAAGACCAGACTGAGAAATCCTGGGCAAACTGATTGCGTTGCTGACCCTGCTTTGAGCAGGAGGTTGGACAGAAACCTCCTGTGGTCCCTTCCAATCTGAATTATTCTATGATTCTATGATCTTAATTTTGATATAATTCTGCCAGGTTAGAGTTGTCTCCTAACTGCGCTCTTTAAATAAGGAACATTCTTTATTGAAGCCAAAAGGCGTTATATATGTTTAAAAATATTTTCTTCACTTAAAAATGTCAGAGAGAGAATTTCTGGTTTAATTCTGGCAATTAAATGCCTTTGAATTTGCATTATTTTATAGCTAACTTGCAAGTAATTTGTGGTTCATTTGGTTCAAAACTGCTTTACCTGACAATGACCACTAAAATGGAATTTCATTGTATTGGAAATACTTACTGTATTCAGAAAACTAAGAAAACACCAATCAGAAAATGTTTATATCAATAAAAGAGAACAGTAGAAATAATATGAGATAAGTTGACGCAATTTTTTGGTACATGTAAATGGATTATCCATAGGTTTTTGAAAACGGCTGAAGAAATGTAAACAGTTCAGTAGTCAATACATAATTTATTTCTTTATTCAGTGTATACAGCAAAAAGACCTTTAGGACTTATTTTTTTTAAAAAACAAGCAAGTTTTAATTATGAAAGCTGCAGTGAAACAGCCCTGGGTTTTAGTCTGAAGAAATTAAAATAAGTATGTTGACAACAACATAAAACCACGTATATCAAAAGCACTTTTAGCCAAATATCTCCAGCAGTGTCTAGTGTGATGCTGATATGATATGATAATAAGAACAGTACAGCAAAAATATAGCAATATTTTTCCAGAAAATTGACTTAGCTCAGGAATTTGCATTTCAGGGACTTTATGAATCCAAGGTGCTGGCTTTGTGTTTAATGTGGCCCTCAGTGGATTTTTTGTCCTCCTACAGATTTGTTTGGTCACTTTTTGAACTCAGATTGTTCAGGTAATGAACAATACTGAATATAGTTAGGAATTGGAGACAAATTTGTGAATAAAATACAGTCACAATTGAAAAATACAGTATTGGTAGATGATTAACTTTACACAGTTTTCCATTGATTTATTTTGATATCTCACCCATGTGATACACTATGATACTGTATATTAAGTTTAAGATGCCAGAAGGATAAAATCCTCACCAAGAAAGTCAGGAAAAACTTTTGAAAAAGGTAGAAAAAATCATTGATCCCTTTTCTGTGAAAGGAAGTTAAAGGTCCTGGACAAGACATTCACAAAATATCATATTCTCCCAACACTGATTCGAGTTAGTGCTTCTCAAATTCCTGGTTGTGACCCCTTTGGGTATCTCAAAAATCCAGCAGGAATCATAGAGCCACTGCTGTTTAATCCACCACTGTTCAGATTGAATGGCAACAATTTTAAGAAGCAGCTGAAATTAGTGGTTCTGAATGTACTAACCAGTAGGTTTCTATCTGTCTTTAACTAATGGCAACAATTCAGTTTCTCCAGAGTAGAAATGTTAACAAGTTGTTAGTGGCTGAATGTGTAAATACTCATTCCCCTATTCTGGAAGAACCTAGCTGCTGCGAGCAACTGAAAATAGTTAGCACCTCGACTAGCAAAAACACTTTAAACCAGTAACGACAGCCAGTTCTTCCTATGAAGATAGTGAGTTTCTGTCATCTTGGGCAGCAAGTGTGAATTAAGTTTTTTGAGGGGTGTGTAAATCTGAGTGCAAGCCATTTGCTAAGAGCCATTTGGAGCTAATTTGTTTCTGAGGAATAATATTGGGGCTTGAATGTGGAATTGCACCAAGAAAGATGGGTCAAAATGGTCCATGTTTTTAAAAAAATGAGAAGGTGTGATGTAATTTATGCAATATATGTTGATGTTAATTTTGCAGTATAATGTTTAATAGGTTAGAAGCATAATTAAATTAGTGTGAATTAAAATATATCTTTACAGAGCACTAAATCTTGCTTTTGTTATTTACATGCATACAGTTATTCCACTAACTTTGAAAGTTAAAGGCTTAAATTATGGAGCATATAACAGAGTTGACAACCTAAAAGTCAAGAGTAGTTTGGTGTATGTGCTTACTAGGAAGCTTAAAGGAAAGTATCAAAACTCTACTACATATGTTACTTTCCATCTTTACTTTCCTTGTTGATTTTTTTTCTCAAAATGGTAGTGAACTCAAAGGGGACTGTGGTGTCCACTAGCTCCCTTAACTGTTTTTGAAAATCCTGTACTGTGCATTCATTTTAATATATCTATTATAGTAAATGGAGCCCTTATATATAAAATCAGGTTCTTAATTTAAGCAAACTACATCTACGATAGAGCTCTATTTTAGTAAGCAAAACATGTACTGGTATGCTGAAATCAATATAGTAACTTAGCTTGAAACTGTATTGTGATTTTGCAGTTTTGTTGCCTCAACTTGAAATAGGAATTTCAGCAAGATGTTCAATTCAGGAAATACAAACAAATATCCTTAACTTCAGTGAGACTTAAACTTCACTTTTTGCTGAAGATCCACAGTTACAAATGTCATTAGACTAGTGCAGATGTCTCTAATGTAGACAGGTGAATAATTTGCTTAAATATAAAAGTGGCTGTAGTAGTTTTTGATTTAATACTTACATGAGCCCAAAAGGATTCAACAGCTATGCAAAGTCAAACCTAGTAAAATGATGTACAAAATACATATAGTAATTTCTTCAGCTACCTCTGAAATACAGCAGTTGCTCTTTTACTGCTGCAACATGAGACAACTGATGAGACTAGAAGAATGTTGTCTTCCGCCACCCTGTTGTTCAGGAAGGTCATCACTTTTGTTCAGATTTGATCTTTGTGAAGGTTTCGTTTCTATTTCATGTCCATTTGCAAAAGGCAAAATGTCCTGCTACAGGACTTCTAGCAAGTACCTTTAGAGACCTTTAGAGATCAGGAACTGAGTTGTATGTCTCTTCCAAAAGATTTGGAACAGACAACTGAATAATTTAAGGGAGAAAGGAAATCACAGGAGAGAACAACTGCAATTGTATCATGACTTGACAAAATTGATGAGAAAAGACAGGTGGAAAAATGTGTGCAGAGGACAAGAATGCCATAAGTAAGGAAAGGATTTTATTTTTATTTTTATTTTTGTAGTGGTTGGCTCCATTCATGTGTTACTTTTCTTTACAGTAACTTGACAGTTCCTTTTTGAATGACAGCTGGAAGGAGAGAAAGAAAACACTCCATTTCTAATCATATCCTTATGTTGTTTCTATTTTTTATTTGAGGCTGGTTTAACTACTTACTTTCATCCTGGAATAAACCTGAAGAAAATCCATTCTTACAGCATCAAACTATATGAAAATCTGGAAGAAGAGACTGGACAGGTAATCTCCTTAACTTTTGAAATATTAATTCAGATCAATATTAATCTTAATAAGAGTTTTACAGAAAAGTTTGGGGTTGACAAGTTGTGTACCCCTTTGTTAATGATTATCATAAGGCTCCCCTTTTATTGAAATATATTCTCCTCCCTGCATATCTATGCTATAGTCTGGTGCTTATTCACTAAATATTTTAGATGGTTTCCAGGATCCCTCTAATCTTTAAGAGAGTGGTTTTCATCAAACATCTCAGAAGCTCAGCAGCCTGAGAGTGTGCAGCTCTCTATAGGAGTTAAAATAGCATCAAGGATCTGGAATGAACGGATTGATTATTATACATTCCTGCTTTAAACATACCTGCTTGAAAATACATGTGATATGATGCTGTCTGTACTTGAGAAGATTGCTGCAATTCTTCCTGTCCCTTTTCAGAGCTGTGCTTTTACTTAGTGACTTAAGGAATGGGTATGTAGAGAATGGGTATGTGGAGAAACATGGGAGTCATTTTTTTTATCTGTCATCATTCAGCCATATAGATTCCATTCACCAAACATATGCTTGCTTCAGGCTGCAGCAGAAACTTCAGGAGAAACTGCATGATCCTCACCTTGCTAGTCTACTAACTTGATAATTGTCATAAAATGCTTTTTGCCTTTTTCTGCCGCTCACCTAAGATACTACAGCAGATTATCATTGTGACTTCTCCTACAAAAAGTCTTATCTACTGTATTAATGTACTGTGAGGTAACAGAGAAGCATAAATTGAATTATGTGTGCCAGAAAGTGAGCATTCAGTGTCCGGCTAGATAAGAATTTCTACTTTACTAAAAAGAGAAGAAAGGAGGGGATTATTTATTGTATCAGTAAAGATGCTTGATCAGTTAAATTTATTTTGCAGTATCTCAATAGAAAATTATGCAGGTGATATATTTTAATATAAACTATTATATATTTATTTTCAGATGCATCTGATATACTTTTGAAAATCCGTGAGCCATAATTTCAAGTATTAATCAAATCTTAATTAAAAACAATAGTATCGTGACATTCAATAGAGCCTTTTTACAACTTTTTTCAAGATAGTGTGTATTTGGGAGGTTATTTTGGTCACATATGGTTTTTTTTTCTTTTCTCTCTGTGAGTCTACATTTAAGTCCTGTTCCTTCAAGAACACTTTTATTTGAGTCTCTTTTCAGTGATGGTAGTGGCAAAATTCCTTTGTGCTTCCCATAGCATAGAAACGTGCATTTACAGAGATAAGTAAAGGTCCTTGCAGTAATTCACTTTTGCTCTTTGGTTTAGGTCGTGGGGTTTCATCAGCCTGGCAGCATCAGAATTGCTTCAACCCCTACTAGGGTGGATGAATTCAAATATCAAATGACTCGTGCTGGTTGGCACCCAACAGAGCAGTACTTAATCACACCTGAGAAAGTGCAAGAGTTGTTTCCCTTATTGAACATGGATACGGTAAAGAACCTAATTTTATGAAAAATAATGTCTATTGCAATTAAATATTGGTCTACCAGATATGTAGATCTGGGGTCTGTTTCTTTAATATAATTTATATAAAAGATTCTTGTTTTGCAGTGGAAAAAAAAAACAACCTAAAATCAGACTTGCATGCATTTCAGTGCATATTCTATACCATAGTATTAAGCACTGTGACCTTGGTTGCATGGGAGAACTGAGGATTTTGCTTCCTTAGAAGTACTGTTTAGTCAGCTAGCTTTAGCTTTTAGAACATTATATAGTTTTAAAATTTGTTTTGATTTAACTCCTTAAGGTTTACTGAATTCCAGAAATATAACAATTTTAAAACAAAGTTAGTTGACTTCAGTAAATTTTATTTTCTTTCATTTTGTGTGATTTTACCTCCACTTAGGTTTTGGCTGGCCTGTATAACCCTGGAGATGGTCATATTGATCCCTACTCTCTCACTATGGCCTTGGCTGCAGGAGCCAGAAAATACGGTGCTCAGTTAAGTTACCCAGTTCAAGTGACTAATCTGAACTCCCGATCAGATGGGACATGGGAAGTTGAAACTCCACTTGGAGTAATTCAGGCAAAAAGAGTTGTGAACACTGCAGGTAGGTTTTAACATAAGTATTTGTATACTCTTGAGATTTGCAAACTAGTTTATACTGAACATCTGTACTGAATTGTCTGGATTATAGAAATAGGTAATAATGTCTAGTAAAGGACAACTAACTTAAATGCTAATTTTTCATGATATTGTGAAAGTGATACATGTAGACTGTATTTTACCACAAACCAAATGAATGTTCAAAGACATAATAATATTTCTTTCTGGTTAGTCTCCAACAAGCAGTTAGTAGCTAGACTGTCTTGTTAGATTTTAGAAGCAGAGGAGACCTTTACTAGTCTACAGTAAACTGTGTAGAAGAGACAGGTTATTGCCTATGCATCTTGTCCTCTAAAATTAGAGGACCTCTTATAAGTGCTACTTAGGAAGGGAAAAGGGATGTACAAATGAAATAGAAGCGTCTTTGCTGTTTTTTCAGAGACTGAGGATTTGCAGCCAGTAAGATAACACTGCCTATTTCGGTATTATCTTTCTCTAAGATTTGACCCTGTCCACATATCCTTGAAACAAAAGATTTTTGTTGCCCTTTGATTAGTATTTTAAGCATGTACTTGGCTTAACAATACATTTTTCCATGTAATAAAAATTTCTTAACTCAAAGGAGCTTGTATTTACATATGCATTTTTTATATTCTTCATTGTGTTAAAGAAGCCAAACTGATGTTTCTGTTTCAAAGAGCTTTTGGGCAAGAGTCCTTCAGATTTGTTTCTGTTTTCCTAAACAAATCAGTAGGTCTAAAAACCTGTATGCAAACTAAACACTTCTTTTTATACCACTTCGTGGTTGGTGGGTAGAATAACTATGGCTGGTAGTTGGAATTACGAGTGAGTTGGACTGGAAGGGAAATAGACTTGGAGAAGAGAACTGCTTGGGAAAGGTACCTGGAGATGGCTGGAGCACTGACAGCAAGTGGAAAGTCTGTGAGTGAGAGGACTTGCTGGATAAGGAAGCTCAGCCGGGGGTGTACTGTAGAGGGAGTGACACCAAGGAGATGAAGAGCGGAAAGGAATCTGACATGATTCATTAAGGGAACTGGAGCTTTTTAAGCAAAAAGATTAGGAAAGATACTTGAGGATTGATTCCAGGCAAAACTAAGGTTGTAAAATTGAGACTGTGTGAGTTGTCTGAGGACTAAAGACTGGTGGAGGGAAAGGTAGATGTGAGTAGATCACAAGGATGAGAAGCCAGGTGAGACAGGATTTAACAAAGGAGAGAAACTTATTTGCACGTGGAGTGAGAGAAACTAGCTGAAAAGGGTGTGAAAACTAGGGTAAGAAGATAAGATGGGATGGGAAAGAGAGAAGATTGGGATAGAGAGAAGTCTGGAGGGAATGAGATGGAGGATTGAACTCAGAGGATGGGCAGAAGAACTTGTGCTTACTAGGTGACCTTCCTTTCGGGGTCTGGAATGCGTGCAGAGAGCCTTGTTAGATTATTCCTAGCTTTCAGACCAACTGTGAAACCAGCTGGCAAAGTGTGCTTTTTCTTCTGGTCATATATCACCCATAGGTGATCACTTGCTATCATCTTAGCTAAAATGGCAGGGATCTGTACAGTTCACCTCGAGGTTCTAAGCCTGCCAGTTACCCTGTCATGATGTCAATAGTCAATCAGTCTGGGAATGATCTGGGATTATAGAATGGAAAAGCAGCTCTTTTGGCAATCAGACCCCTTATTTAGACCCCAAACTTCTAGGCACTCATTATTCTGAATACTTGGGTCTGGAACATATTGATGAAATATCACAAATGTAGTCTTTTCCTTATATTTTTGTAGCATAGTTGTCTTTCTTTTGGTTATGTATCAAGTTGACATTAGGCAGAGTTCTTCTAATAACTGCTTTTCAAAGCTTATTGTAAAACCAGAATGCACCCTTGTGAAATTTTCATAGTCTTTTTCTGATTTAATAACTTGCTAAACCAAAGACATATTTAGTTAATTCTCTTGTGTAGCTAACTGTTCAGCCAGAATGAACATTTGAAGCACGTATTGCTTAACATTCTGGCTAATGATGTGAAATCAATACTATATAACCCATATCTTTTATAAATATTCTGTCAGCTAACATTCATTCTTTTCAGCCTTGCCTCATTCCTCTACAGATCATGACTGATAGAGTTCAGAGCTCATATTTTAGGCTCATGTTGCAGTCTGAGCACAGAAGAATACATCAGAGGTCTTTCTACATTCTCTCTCCCCCCCACCCTAACTGACATCTGCTGTGGAACTGGAACAAACTAGTTCCAACCAATTTTTAGCTGTTCCTTAKGTGAGATTTCCATTTTTGAAGAAAGCAAATCCCTAATAAATAATTCCTGACACGAACTAACTTGTATTGAGCCTGCTGAAGTGATTTGCATCCTACTAATAATAGAATGATTGATTAAAATCTGCAAAAATGTTGAATTTAGTTTATATATACAGTATGTATGCATGTGTATATAAGCACACAGGTGCCTGCCTGCACGCACTTGATCTCACTACTATTTTATGCATATGTAGTGATGGAAGATTTTCTCCTGAGTTTTTTTTAAACAAGAGTTGGAATACATAGTTCAACAGATATGCTAAGTAATACCACCAGTAAATATTTCAGCATCAGATGTTTGCAGTCTCCACAATATAATCATTACAAATGTCCCAGAGATATAATTTATACCTTCATTTATCTCAACTATGTGTGATAGAACTTGACATCTGCTTCCAATTAGAATTTTACTTCAGTGAACATATTCTTCCCTTTGCCATTTTTGTGTTTGTAATGGCTTTTGCACATGGTTCAAAAACTTTAGACAAAGAAATTATAATATATTTCATTTAGTAAATCCCAGCTGTTGTTATTCTTGATGATTAAATAAGCAATTAGCTTAAGTGTGAACTTTTTTTTTAGAAGTACAATATTTAAAATTTGGTATTAAGCATACCTAAAGGATTTGCCTTTAGTTCAACAGCAATTGAAGGTCATATTAAGACAACTCTGATCGTAATATGCTTCTGGAAACTTAATTGTTAAAAAACTTAATAAAACTTAACAAAGTTAAGAATCAAAGACCTAAAATTTAGTCTACCAGTTCTATTTTCTTTGTATATGCTTGCTGTCTACATTTTCTCACTGGTACTGTTTTAATGGGTAAGCAAAATAGTAAATTTCTTAGAATTTATTAGAAACATATTCTTGGAGCATCATTCCTTTTCAAAATATCTCTTGAAGTCCAAGCAATTTTGGCAGAAGAACAGGGTGTAATACTAAAGATGGAATGTTTTGCTACTTCACCCTGCCCTTTTCCTGCATGAATCATTAGCTGACCATACCTTAAAATAGTCGTCTTTGTAGGTCGTATGGAAATGTCCAAATCAAAATAAATTCCCTAAAATTGGTTTCCTGACATGTCATTGTATTCTATCATGTATGTATGCTGTCATCTTCACACATCTATAACTTTCCACATCATTTTTTCCCACGTAATTGCAAAAAATAGAGCCTTGTGAGTTTTCAGCATGTTTACAGATCTGAAAGATTTGTGCTTTTCCTACACAAAGATTTCATGAAGAATTAGCCCCCCCTTTTTTTTTAATCAAAGAAAGCAATTACTACTTTGCCTAAATATTCTTTGTCCTGGGAAAAAACTATGTGAGTTTTATTGGATTTCTCCAAATAGTGAGAAAAGTATTGAGGAGCAGATTCTCTACTGATTTTGTGGGAGGACTGCTTATGTATATTAGTTAAAGAATTTATCCTAACGATGCTGAGAGGTCTAAAGCACCCTTACATCACTGCAATATGTATAAGCAGTAGTTGTAGCTGTCTAGTCCCTGACGTGGGCTTGGTAGAAGGGGCACTCTGCATGGATAGCTGGCAAATAAGAGTGAATATATTCCTTTTTCTGGTATCAGTCAGCTCTAGGCACCTCTAGCCTCCTGTCAAATCCACACCTGTATTTGTCATGAGTAATGGAGCAAGACTTCACAAATGTGCTAGAAATTCAACTTCATTAGAATTTTTGGTTATTCTCTGTATAAAGGAGCATAAAATCAGGTTTCAGTAGCCTTAAAGGACATGACTATGACATGATTTCCTTGAGCTAATTTGACCAACTTAACAACTGTTCTATTAGTGAGTCTCCTCCAGGTTGTAAGGATGGAGTTAAGAAGCAAAAGTCTTATATATGATAAATACAGAACAACTGATACTGCTTTTTACTATTTAGTGGGCAGGGGCTTTTAACTGACCAAATCCCTCTATCACGCTGTTTGATTTCCTTATCCCCTGCATAACATGACTGTGAGCAATTGTCAAGTGAATCACCATGGAAGACTTCTCCCTCAGAAACTTTGTTTTTTTAAAAAAAGCTGTGAGTGTTAAACTCTGAGGCTGGTTTGTAATAACAGATTGACAGCCCTCCTAGCGTGGGGAAATGGCACAAGGCCAGCACGGCCCAACTCAGCTTTCCAAATTGCACTGTCTTTAGGTCACACCAGAGATGAAAGGATGTTTTCCCAAGCTGATGTCAATGAGCAGCGAGGGCCGGCTGGTTCCTGAGGGACTGGGAGCCAAGCACAGTAACAAGGTGGGCAGGGCAGGGGCTTTGCCAGCCAGGCCCCATCCTACAGTACCCTAGCAAGGCGATCAGAGCAGGCTGGGAGTGGCAGCCAGGGTCAGCTCATAGTCCGGACCACCAGACAAGCTTTTGGTGATGAGGCAGGTCTGAGGTCAAACAAGGAAGTCAGTGCGCAGGTCAGGATGAGGCTTTGTGAGGGTAACCAGGGTCAGACCCAGCCCAGTGATCTCCAGGCAGGTCCACAGTGATGAGGAAGGGCTGACACCAAGCCAGGAAGCCAGCCTGCAGGTTGGTGACTGGATCAGTGAGGTCTATGGCCAGACATGGGCATGGCTGTGACATGACTTGAGCTGCAGACAGGCACGCAAGCAACATAACTCAGGCAGGGCCTGAAGGCCTGGGACTGAGCTGCAATGTGCTCCTGGGCCCATGGGCAGGGGTGTGGAGGGAGGCCCTGGGGGAGGCTGATCAGGGCCATTAAGCCTTATTAGTGCCCTCAGGGTCCTGAGAGCTAAATTTTGACCAGTTATTGGAGAGTGCGGAAGTGAAGATGGAGGTTGGAACATCTAGATATGAAGCCAAGTAAGCAGTAAAAAGGAAAAAAAATTGCATGTTAAGCCAAGCATCATGAACAGAAGTCCCAGGAGAAGGGGCAGCTGTGTTAGGTAACAAATTTTACTGGAGACATTTTTACATAAACAGTTTGGGTTTAGCTGGTTACGCAGGAACCAGGCTGAACTGCCTCCTTTTACTGGGTGATCATCAGCACATAGCCTTTTATCTGAAAGGCCCTACTACCTCTTCTTGTTCTTCTGTTTTGCCTTCCCCTAATACTGATTCTTAGCCCCCCAGACACCCCTGGGACTACTGCTTCATTGGATTTTCCCCCTCCATTCCTACTTCTCAGATCTCCATTCCTAGATCCAAAAAGTCAGGAGAGTGAGGTGGAGGGATATTCCAAGCTTCTTCGAGCAGCTGCCTTCCCACTGGGCTGTATCTGTCTGATTCCCTGGTCTGTATGTTGCATCCTCACAGCAGGCATGAGCCATGATGCAGAATATGCCTGGCAGAGCTAACTGGCACAGTTAGCTTTGACCCAGGTACATCTCTAAGTGGATGCACCTTGGCAGCTAGAAACAGCTAGTCTTGAGGGACCTTAACAGAGAAGACAGGCCGTCTTTAAATTATGCCTAACAGTTTACATGAAGGGCCCTGAGTGTGCCTCCGTACCAGGGAAGTTGCTGCTCACTTTATCTGATCACAGTTTGTATCAGAACTTCTGACTGGACACCTGTGGGCAAGCATGCTGACTACTCACCAATAGGAACATCATAATGAATTGATTATTACATGAGAAACTTAATTAATACAAGTCACATGATGTATGAGAAAGAGGAGAGAAAATTAAATTCTTGAGGTTAGCTGGCTAAAAGTACTGCCTTGCTCTATTGGGATGTTAGAACTTGGCTACCCTCTTGGGTAAGTGTACAAGCTCGTTTGGTTGATAGTAAGAGACTAGGTTAAGATGTATGATGTGAGCTAATTTATTCTGCTTTTCAGACTTTGTGCTAGAACTGCAGTGTAGACGTATTCTACTGAAATAAACCATGGAGTTTGTGGGACTGTTAATTAAATTCCCTTGTGAATTTTCTAGAAACCTGGTTTGTATTTTTTCAGCTATATTTTTGAACAGCTATATACTAGAATAATGTATAGTGGTATAATTGGGAGCAAGGAGGTGAAATTATGGAGGGTATCGAAAAATTATGCTGGATAATAGGAAGGATAAATTGAAAATTGAAAATATGGAAAAAATGATATCTTTCTCACCTTCTGTAAAGCCGAATGCTTCCTGAAAATTTTTTTCTGTTTTTTCCTATTCACTGAAATAAGTATTTGAATATTAGTACTTTGTTTGTTGTCTTCTGTAGGCTTCTGGGCCCGTGAAATAGGGAAGATGGTTGGTCTGCAGCACCCTCTCATACCAGTTCATCACCAGTACGTTGTGACATCAAGTATCCCTGAAGTGAAAGCTCTGAAAAGAGAACTGCCTGTGATTCGTGACTTAGAAGGATCATATTATCTAAGGCAAGAAAGGGATGGACTTTTATTTGGTCCATATGAAAGACAGGAGAAGATGAAGCTACAGGACTCATGGGTAACAAATGGAGTCCCACCTGGTAATTAAAACATTTTTTCTTTAAACTGATAATCACTAGCATGCCATTTAATATGTATAAATCCCACCCTGTCACACTGCCTTACATGATGGAAAATGGAAAATATTTGCAATGCGCAACTGTAGTTCAGGAGCTTTTTTCAAAGAATGATTATAACCTATAATTAAGAGTAAATAGAAATAACACAGCAACATAAAAAGACTATTTGAAATAGGCACAAAATATACGTCTACAACATGGTCTAACCCTACTCTCTGAACAGGTGTTTGTGTGTTGTGATTAGATCCAGTCATTAAATCTGTGTTTTGTAGGCTTTTTCACCTGAATAGAGGTTGTTCAAAGCTGTAGTTCTCTCCAGTGTGCTGGCAGGGGCTTTGGATTTTTGGCTGTTCCCCCAAAGGTGATGTAGTTGTCAAAAAGGAACGCAGATTCAGCAAAGGAATGTCTTAGACAAAATGCTGTGCTCAAAAATAAGTGCAAGAGAGTTGTAGATTTGTAGATTTTTTTTTCCCAAAAAAAACCAACCCGGAGCATCATATTGCTGCTTATAAAAATTTACTGTGTTATATCTAGGCCCCAGCTGTCTGTTCACTTCTGGACAGAAAGTGGTCTTAAGTCAATGGTCTTGCTGATTTAAAGAAGAAGTGTTTCCTGACATAGAACAATCAGCCTTGCTGGGCATTGGATTGCTTTGTCATAGCTTCCTCAAGTTAGTGTCTCCACTAGTGTCAAGTCCTGCTGCAAAGTGATGTTCAGTAATGCTCAGAGCCCAGACTGAAGGTTGAAATATATCCAGGAATTCACTATACGCCAAGGAGAACATAAGCTGACATAGGCAATATCTTTCCTTCCCTCTCCAAATTGTTGCCATATTGAGAAAAATAAGTCATTTTTATTAACATGAAAGGAAGTTTCTGTGTTTCACCGTCTCTTTCCTACTTCAGTGTTGAATTTGTGTGACCTTAGGGTTAAACAAATACATATAAAAGACAGTGTAAATGCAGTGACAATAAACTTGCTCCTACAAGTAGCTAGTGTTTTATGCACACCATTTTCCCCATTTGGGATGAGAAAGGCTTGAACATACTGACAAATTCCAAATAACTATGATACCTATAGATTGCATAACTGTATTAAAAATGTAAGTATTTTCAGCACAATTAACAAATATATAATATAAGTCAAATATTTGTGCAGGTTTTGGAAAAGAACTTTTTGAGTCTGATTTAGACAGAATAATGGAACATATTGAGGCTGCTATGGAAATGGTACCTGTTCTGAAACAAGCAGACATCATAAACACAATTGCGGGTCCTATCACCTATTCTCCAGACATTCTTCCTATGGTGGGACCACACCAGGGTGTCAGAAATTACTGGGTTGCTATTGGTTTTGGGTGAGTAAATTCATTGCTACAACTTTTGTCCATCACCTTGTTAAAATGGCAGTCTAAGCTTTGCAAAATTTTGTGGGTTCTTGGGGTGTTTTTTTTGAACATACTGTATGTAAAATGTAATTGTAAGTAGCCTTACTCACCAGTACCCACATATTACAAGCTCTTCCTTTTTTCTTACAGCTTCCTCATAATTCTCACTATTTTTCAGTTTGTTTCCTTCTACCCCCTTTCTTCTGAAGGACGATGTTAGTGACGCTTCAGAGAGCAGCAAGAAGTGGGTGTTTCTTGGTACTGTGTGTGCAGGAAGTTAAATCTATAAATGTGCTGGGCTTTACAAAACACTTTCCAATTCATTTTATGAATATCTTTGAATCGCATTGCTTTCAATAAGTGTTTGGCGTAAGCAGAAAATGGTGTCACTGAACTTGTGGTGAGAATAGGTGGTGCAGGGGGAACTAATACACGATACTGACTTTTGGGTGAAGAATTGAAGGCATACTAAGCAGAAGGTGCTGCTGGCATACTGGGTGACTAGCTGCTCTAGGGTTATGGACACAGAATGGGTCTTACTGGTGTTGCTCATCCTCTCCTGCTTATTATGATATTTTCTTTGAATGCCATTTGCATCATATATACTATGGCTCCACTGAAGTCAGTGGTAAAACTCTTACTGACTTCTCTTTAATTATCTTAGTTTGCTCATTGATTCAAGATAAATAGAATGAACTAAATCCAATTCCAGGCACATGTTATTGAACATGTTCTGTTTACATTGTTCTTCCAATTGCCTAATTTGCTGTTCAAAATCCAGCTCAGCTTTTTCCAGTTTTATTTCAGTCCAAACCAAACAAACCCTCAGATTATAAGATAAAGCAGTATCACTAATTTGCTTTCCTAGGCCCCCAAATTAAAAGAGTTTGGTAATTTTGCAATGATTCATTGTGGAAGATATTCACCTTTGCTGCTTGGATTAAAATAAAAAAAAAGAAAATTTTTATCTTTTAGTAACATTTTCAGAATTTCTACTTGCAAAATTGGTTTGCCTAATCCTAGTCCAGCAGAAAGACTGATTTGGTTTGTTAATTATGCTGCCAGTCTTTGGGGCCTTTCTTCCTTCATTGGCCTCAATGGGAGAAAAATCGAAGTTCCATATAGGAATAACTGAAGACCAGTATTATACATTTAATTTTCTTAAAACAATTTATTTCAGGAATTTGAATAATCTCTGGAAGTTTAGACACAGGTTGCAATTATGTTGCTCAGAAGGCAGTCTGTCATTGGATTGTCCTGTCTGCTTTTCAGGGACTTTTGACTCTCTGTTCCATGCTTCTGGGTCACTGCAGTGTTTCTACCAGTGTTGTAATTTTTTGTGTGCATTAGCAATCCTTATCTCACAGTCAACTAGCATGGACATTGTGACAGAGGACTTAGTGCTGTTAGTTCAGAGGACTTTTGTCATCTAAAATTAGCAGCAGTTAGGCAGTATAATGTGTAAAGAAGTTAATAAGTATCATTAGCAGGGTTTACAGCACTGTTTATTATTAAGGTTGCTCAGTGCTTCCCGTTCAAGACTGTTTTCGGTTGCCTGTAGCTTTGAAAATGTTAACAGAGTAGGCTAGAATTTTAAGTCAAAGCAGTGTAACCATTCCACAGAATGAGTTTATTGGAAGGTATGTTGTTTTGTCAGTGTTAAGTTTTTGGGGTGTAAACTTTCATTTGAACTTTCATTTGAAAAGCTCTGAGATTTTCTGAGAAGGAACCTGACATTTGGCAGAAATATCCTTTCTCCAGCAGATATGCCTTTTTGCCATTCTTCACAAAATCTATCCATGAGGCTAATTTACAAGCCTTTAGAAAGCTTACAGTTCATAGATACTTGATAGACACTCACTAAATCTTTCACTAAAACTCCTGAATTCTATCTACAGTGGTACTCTACAGCCAGAGACTGAATAGGATTTTTCTTGCAGAAATGAGATAGAAAATGGCTGAACTTTGGAGAGAGACACTAGAAGAGAGACCAAGGAGTGTGAGGACTCTGTGGACTCTAGGAGAGGAATGGAATGAGAAACTTTAGGAGTGGAAAGTAGGTGTGAAATAAGGGATCATAAGCRAGTAAGAGACAAGAATGAAGCAGGGACAATATGGAAGATAGGACAGAAAATATCAAGTCTGACAGGGACTGGAAGGAGAAAAGAAGAAGAGGAGGGCGGTCTGTATTCACTAAAGCACAATTTTCTCTAAATCTTCGTATGAAAACTGAGATTCCTGAGTTGTACCACCCTTTACAGCTACTTATAACATCCCAGCCCTGCAAAACATGCGTTTCATTCCTGTGCAGCAGAACTGCAGTGGAGATATTAACACGGTCCACTCTCCATTAGCCAAGAGAATGAGGGATATGGGCACCCCACGTAACTGAAAATCTCTTACACTGTAGGCCCAGCTGGGAGCAACATATGGGGTCGACTGATTGCACAGAGTCAGAGCTGATAAGCTCTGCATTCTGCAGACCCCAGTTAGCCCCGGTGCAGGGCTGTACCCACCCTGGTGACCCTGCACCGCAGGGCTGCCTCCCAGGCTGGTAACCCTGGGGTTACCCTGCCATCGGCTCAGTGGTCTTCAGCCCGAGCTAAAAAGCTTCACTGTTACCTGGTCTGTCGCCAACCACAGTCATGCGGTGGTCTCTGTGCTGTGTTCCCCAGTGCTTTTGGCTTCAGCAAATGGCACAGCAAGACTTAAGCTGGCTAAAATTTCTTCTGGAGCAGGAGCTGTTCCTGGAAGCATTGTAGCCATGCTCACAGAACTTAGGCCCATGAACTGCCTAATTAACACCAGGAACTGCTCGTTCTTCTGCAGTACTTACAGGGTGGCACATTACAAGCACTAGTCTTTAGTGCATCAGTTGCGGTGATACAAGCTTGTACTGAGAATCTGAAGATTTCTGCTGAACAGGAGTGTGTTTGGCAGAATGACCTCATGTGTCCAACTGTTTTTTTTTCTGTTTTACTTTTAAAAAATGAAAAATTACAGATAAAAAACTACTATATCAAAATAATCTCATGAAGATTATGAAGTCAAGCATTCTAAAGTTAGGAAGTGTCAGAACTAAGCTGCCTGTGTAATTTGAATTCCTTATGCATATGCATTAGTATTAAATGACTACATCCTATTTGTTCCATAAGATCTTTGCCTATTTAATTCAGGGCATAGAATTCAGATTGCAAAGCTGATGGCAGCAATTCAAATTTGTTTTATCTTCACTATTCAGTGTGAGTCTCTGTGATTTAATTACTACGTTCTAATCTAAACTTGTTTTCAGGACAGAGTTAGTATTTCATCAAGAATTTTTCTATGGTGCTCATTGGAACATTTCACAAATAGCAAAGAATTTCTTTTCACATGTGCCCTAGATGGAACAATATTTTGGCACCTTTTTAGGCATGGTAAACTAATTCACAGAGATATTAAAATCAAATGTTTTACATCACTCATTATTAACAATTAATTGTTGTCAAACCATTCAGTTTCAGTGTCCAATCTGAGATGCCTGTAGTTTGGCATTACGTAGTGCTATTTGGCCATATCTAGACTGGGTGGTGACATGCATATTGCAACACACCAGAGATCCTTGTCTCCCACTTGTCCAGTTCAGGGACCTGGCTGGAGCACATTTAACAAATAGCCTTTCCCCTATGAAAATCAGGATGGCAAGCATTTTGAAAGTTCTAATTATGATGCTTACGTACAAAAAGGTTTAAGTAAGAGAATCTTAAATCTGTCATTTCCTAACTTTTGAATGCCTACCTTTATTGTCTGATATTGTTCCTTTAATACAGGTTTCTTACAGGAAATCTCCTCTACAGTCTGATCCTTTACACGCTCATTAAGTAGAAACAGGACAGGCTGTTGCTACAGATTGCCAGCAGAGAATTCCTAGGTGCATATTTTTTTAACATAAATGTCATGGAACCAGTCCTCTCCAAAATTATAGTGGAAGACAGAGAAGGTATTCTAGGTGAGAAAAGGCAACTCTCCCTTAATTCTGGCACCACTGCAAAAAAGTTTCCTAGTTCTATTCCCCAGTTCCTCCACCTTCCCTTATTTTCTGTGGAGCAGTATAAAAAGTACTCCTGGTATTTCAAGTTTGAGGGCTTCCATTCTTTAAAATTGTCTTGCTAGGGTTGTCTCCTGATTTTTGTTGTTGTTGCTCTTGTCACTGTTATGTAAATATTCACTGTAGCTTCTGGAATATCTCTGTCTGTTTTTCAAATCTCAGGATTAAAAAATGAAAAGGTGTTCTATTGCTAGAAAATGTATTATCTAGAAATCAGAAGTTTGAGAACTTTCTTCAGTATTAATTGTTGAGGACTTCTACCGTCTCTAGAAAGGACTATTAAATTCTGAACTTCAGAGAAAGAAAGAGCTTCCTATAACCTTAAGCACCAGAATTACCAACACATTGGCAATAAAGTTTTGCTACTGGGAGTGTGGTAGTAGAACTACCTGTCAATGAAGCAATTAATCTTTGAAAAAAAGACAAAACAAAAAAGGAAAAAAATCAAAATATTTTAGAGGCTGTGTTAGTAATAAGTGCTGGTATTGATAAAAACGACTCAGCACTGCAGGTCTTTTTTTGTTTTTAAGATACGGCATTATACATGCTGGTGGCATAGGAAAGTACCTCAGTGACTGGATCCTTGAGGGGGAGCCTCCATTTGACTTGATAGAATTAGATCCAAA
Source organism: Apteryx rowi (assembly GCF_003343035.1). NCBI lineage: Eukaryota > Metazoa > Chordata > Aves > Apterygiformes > Apterygidae > Apteryx > Apteryx rowi. The sequence goes on from NW_020447252.1 coordinate 47,877, forward strand.
TCGCTATGGAAAGTGGACTACCACAGAATACACAGCAGCCAAAGCAAGAGAATCTTATGGATTTAATAACATTGGTAAGAAGATAATTTTTGAAGTATATTTATATCCTGAGAATGGGTTTCAACAAGGGCTGACTCTAGACATTTGTGTTTTTATGTATATATAGTATGTATTCTATCTTGGTGATGTACAGTATACCTTTTTTTTTAAAAATTTTTCTAGTTGGTTATCCTAAAGAAGAAAGATTTGCTGGAAGACCAACAAAAAGAGTCAGTGGGCTTTATGATTTACTGAAGTCGAAATGTTCAATGGGCTTTCACGCAGGATGGGAACAGCCTCATTGGTTCTACAAACCTGGAGATGAGACTGGATACAAGTAAATGAAAGATTATGTCTTTTTTTGCTTGCTAAATTGTCATGACAGCAAGGGCCAGAAGAGTTAAACTTCATGGGAAGCATATGTTTATCATTCATTTCAGCTAAAGTGTATCTGTTAGGTAGCTCTTCCATTATCGTTTTTAAGCAGATTTGTTTTTCATATTTTAGAATCCATTTCATTCTAATAGTGTAGACATTCCAAGACACACATCAAGGTATCCTGTAACTGTTGTGGACGTGGGGTATCCTGGAACAGCCTAGCTCACGGAAGGGATTAGAGAATAATTTATTCATTATAAACCTGTATTTTCTTCTTTGCTCCCTATTTGATCTGCAGCACATACTTTCATGCAAAAACTTATTCCTGTCTCAATAATTCTTAGGAAAGGAGGAGCCTAATCCTCCTTTACATTTTCTCTGTGCCTGCCTACCTAATCACATGCTTGCATCAGGGGGTGTCCAGCATATACCTGTGTTTTCTGCAGGACTGCTGGAGTCCTAAGCTAAATGAGGCTCACGAAGGAAGGAGGAGATGCTCTCTGGTGTTCAGAAAGTAAAGCTTTGGCACCTTAAATTCAAATAAATGATTCAGCAATGGAGCATGCTGTGAATTTATCCATGATTACATAATGAAAGACTACTAGTTCTTCTAACGTTTGAACAGTTCACAGTTTATTCTCCAAAATGGATGATAAAACATCAACCCATATCTTACTGTGTTCTTAAAGGATTTAATAATTAATCTGTGTTAGACCAAGGAAAATGTTGGGTAAGCTACCTACAATTAGGAAAGTCCATCTGTTTTGAATGATTTTCAAAGTGAAGAATCTGAAGACTACATTTTGCTGAAAAGAGCACAAAATGGCCAAATTGTGTTTTATATGTATAAATGCTCTATTTCAGACCCAGTTTTCGGCGCACAAACTGGTTTGACCCTGTGGGTCGTGAGTATAAACAGGTTATGGAGAAAGTCGGTGTGATTGACCTGTCACCATTTGGCAAGTTTAAAGTGAAAGGCACTGATTCTGTTAAACTGCTGGATCATCTATTTGCAAATGTTGTTCCAAAGGTAAATGGGACAGTGATCACTGTTTTAATACAGGATTTAGACAAATTAAATCTATTTCAGAAATGGAAAATGAGGCATAATATTGTTATAATATCTTTCAGATGCCAAACTCTCCAGGTCCCTTGGAGAAATTCCTGTGTTAGGAGATATATTTTACTTAAGCATTAAGAGCATGAACAGTGTAGTTTATATATTAGAGTGGCTCCAAGCAGAAATACCCCTTGGCAGAAATATTTATCTAAAGAAGGCCAAGGGAATCTCACCTGGAATTTTTTTACAGTGGCATTAGAAGAGCTTGGGAGCTGCCTATCTAAAACGGTGCCATGCTGAGGCAGCGTCAGGCAGCAGAGGAGAACAGTGGAATGTGCTCTTGCCTGACTGTAGCAGGATGATGTATTCTTCCTGGGTGCACAAGGGAGCAGTTTTCTAAGTGTAACCCATGCTTATTCCATTGCTCTCATACCAGCCCTGTTTCAGAGCTTGCTGCCTGGAGCAGGCAGGATTGCAAATATTCAGGCTGCTCAGCTTTCAAACTCACACCTATCTTTTTTCCACAAATGTGGCTCTACTCACAGCTCCTCAGAACACGATCCCATTCTCAGAAAAGGCACACTGTGACTAACCACCCCAGATTTCTTATTCTTGGCCCTCAGTTCATGGTAGTGCTCCATGCGTCCCTTTATCTTCCTGTTTTCCACTTTCATCTAGTGTCTGTAACTTCAGAGTTACAGATGCACCTCCAGTCAGCAGATTATTCATTTTGTTAGTGCCATAGCCATGGGGTTTGCTTGTTTCAGCCCAGAATTTCCCTAAGTTTTTTCTGTAGTTGACAGTTTTAGCTGCTTCAGACACTAGAAGGAGGAAACATAGCAAGTAGATCGAGACTATGGTCATGAAGGTAGGCACATCTACTCAGAGGTCAGACCCAAATGAGTGGGAATGCTGTGCACAAGAGTGGTGTCCAGTAGGCTGAGGAGAAAGATCAACCTGAATTGTTGTGTTACTTTTTTTTTTACTTGTATTAATTTTTTGATAGCAAAGTAGATTAAAAGTTCCCTGCTTGTCTTCTCTGTAGCCTGGGGTAGAGGTGGGGTAACTATGTCAACAGCTGGTGTGGATAACATTTGCTATATATGTGTATGTGGTGGGGGGGAAAGCACCCCACCACAGTTTTCTAGGAATTTTAATCAGTGTTGCCAGGGGGGGAGAAAAAAGATAAACAGCAAAATACAATGAACAGTTTATGAGTCCACTTAAGAAAATCCAGCATTTGCAACAGTTGATCCTTTAAGCACACAAAGTCTGGTACCTTTCATGTCTGCATGGTGAAATAATTCAATGAAGGTATGCTTGTATCACAGCCAGGTTGGGTGTGGCTAGCATCAGAGCCTGATGATTTAACTATGTATCTGTAATAGACTAGTAATTATATCAATGTAATATGACCTTGCAAAAGAATTTTAATATCTGCAGTATTTTTACTTCTTCCATTCATTGTCAGAAATCTGGGAACTGACTGGGTGATTGACAAGATTCTCATGAAAGCAGGATGAAACATAAGAGATTAAATTCTGCTTCTGGAAACAGACAGGCACAACAGCTATGGCACATTCACACTCTACTTGTATGGATGATGAGCATGCATACATTTTATGGGCACAGCTTAGTAACTGTTGCTGGAGATTTTACCTCAAGAGCTCACATTTCTACACAGAAACCTGACTCAGATAAACAGAGATAGAGATTCATGGTTAGCTACTACACAGGGCCACAAAATCATCAGGCAGCTCAGTATTTCTTTCTTTAAAGTAATGGGTTTTTATACGGGGCAAAGTATGTTATCCTTTTGGGATCTGAAGCTTTATTCACATGATTCAAAAAGAATATTTATGTCAATAACAGAAGCAGAATTTTTTATTCTGATGGTTGTTAAACTAAAAGTGATTGGATTAGTTTACACTGAAAATACATTCTTCAGTCAACTGTGGCTTAAGAAAGCCTTGTATAATATACAGTTAATAAATACTTATAGAGGCCTTGATACATCTAATTTCAAAAACATAATTTTTTCTATGAAGAAAAAGTGAAATTTCCACTGTAAAGTTTAAGCCTGGCCAGTTGTGTATCTGTCCTCTCCTATTCTGGCATAGCAGAACAAATATAGAAAAAGTTATTCTTTCAAGTAAAGTAAAATAGTTGAAGACTTAAGCACAAAGTCATATTTCCATATATTTTCAAATATTTAAGAATTGAAAGGTTTTATTTTGCATCTGTGATAATTATGAGTTCTACTCTATAGGTGGGTTCTACAAATATAAGTCATATGTTAACACCAAGAGGAAAAGTTTATGCTGAACTAACGGTCTCTCAGCTGTATCCAGGAGAATTTATGCTTGTGACTGGCTCTGGGTCAGAACTCCATGATCTGAGGTAAGTTTAATTTTGATACAGTAAGTACACAGTACTGTACAGTCATGGTAATATAGAAACCTTTTGACTAGGGGCCAAATTCTTAATTATTTCTCAGAGAAATTTCACTGGGTTTAAGAGAATTCTATGTATATAAACTTAGTTGAAGTGAATCCTGAAGTGTAAGCAGTTGCATATTGGAATGCCCTTGGTGTAAAAAGATGGACAATTTACTGATAGTCGTGTAATCTACTTTAATATAAGTAGTTCTTGTTTTGTTGTTGAACCCGTTTGTGTTTGGCATTGTATGGTGGAACACAGCAGGGTTGTTCCTTTCCAGTGTTTTTTCTTACACAAAAAAGAAAATTGGCATTAAACATCGATAACCCCAGAGGCACTGACTTAGCCAGTACAGATGGGTAGTGCAGTCTTTCTAATATTGCGATAATGCTTTTTGGGCTTTTGGGCTCTGGGATCACAAAGTGAAATGGAAGAAAGAAAGGAGATAGAAACACTTGCAGGATGATTGCATTAAAATGCTTTTCATAAGATGTGCATTGTAAGTGAAATTTCTGGTGCTATTAGTGACTGTATACACATACTAAAAAAGGATTTTTCTTACTAGGGAAGAAAATCTGCAATCTGCTGACAAATCAGTCCTTAAAATGAATCAAAACATAAAAGACTGAAATTTGCTACCCCAACACGTGGTGAATAACATCCTATTCTATAAGCAGTCCCATGGGAATCAGTAGGAACACTGGCATGTTAAAGCACCAAATGCAAGTAAAAAAGGCAGAACCAGGCTGAATGCATTTACTTCCAAAGAATTTCAGCAGCTCCATTTGGTTCTCTCCTGTGCCTGAGATCTTTTAACACTGTGTAACAAAACAGTACTTCATAAGATTTTAAATATACCCTTTCATTTATTTTGAGAGGTTCCTGAAAGACAGTACCTAGCTGATGTTTTTGATCAAATCAAGACTCAAAACTGAACTTCCTGGCAACACTTTAAATACTGTATCAGGAAGCAATAAGCCCAGTTGTACATTTATGTTAACACAGGAATTTATGCTGAGATTTCTGATGTTCTTTGTGTTTATTGCTTACTCTCTTCGTACGCTGACTTTTTATTAATGGATCCAAAGGCAAATCTGTGTCAAGTCCTCTGATATCATTTCTTCCCCTTGTCTTGAAAATACTGTTCTACCCATTTAAATTCTTTCCTTTCCTTGCTGTATCCCAGAGCCCTGTGTTTCTGTAGCAATTATCTCACCAGAAAACCCCGTTTTACATCAGTGATAGATGTGACTATTGTAGTACATACTTCCACTGGTTTTGAAAAGGTGCTGAGACTGGGAGCTGCTGAGAAGATTAATGCTAACAAAAAATTCTTCTTTTCTAGTGTTTGTTTAAATCAGTTACATTTCATGGAAATGTTAACATCACTGTTGTCTTTTACATGCAGATGGATAGAAGAGGAGGTGGTCAGAGGTGGATACAAAGCTAATATAGAAAACATGACAGATGAGATGGGGGTACTTGGTGTAGCAGGTCCATATGCACGGCATGTCCTCCAGAAGTTGACAACTGAGGATCTGAGTGACAGTTCATTTAAGTTTCTCCAGTCCAGACATTTGAAACTTTCTGATATTGCTGTTACTGCTATTAGAATATCCTACACAGGTAAGCAGTAGAGAAAACAGACTCTTAAGGTAAGGAGTTAATAAATAAAGTAATAAGTGTAACTAAAACTACGTTGAGAAATAAATCTCATTATGTCTTCATAAGCAATAGGTTCACCACATTTTATATATAAATGTGTGAGCAAATCCGGTAAACTGATTTTCAAATGTGATCTGGTCAGAGTCTGCACTGTGTTTTCCAAGACCTTTTTCTCTAGAATACCCCACTGTGTAAATATTTATTTTACAGAACAAAAGGCCAGTTCTGATAACCTCTGTGGTATTTGCTGCAAAACCAACGTCAAGAATTGTTTTTGGATTACTGTATATTAGAGTTTGTCAAGTGCCTTGAAAATGTAACACTGAAGTGCTGAGCATTTATTTTTCTCAGTTACTTTTTATTTTTATTTCTTTCTATGTTCATCTCTACTGCAGTGGACTAAATTCAGAGCAGTCTGAAGCAGCTGAAGTTGTTGTAATTCGTATTTCCTTTCCATCATACTGAATATGATAATATACTGCCTTTATCCTTATTCACAGTCAGTTACATTTGCTGTTCTCTTGCCAATTCATCATCTGTTTATAATGCCCTTAAGCTTCGTCTCGCACTGTGACTTTGTTGCATGTCCTTTTCATACCAACTACTCTTGATTTTCCCCTGATTTCAGTTAATAGTTTAAGTCAGAATAATAGAACCACTGCTTAAGATCTATCCTCTAGTGGTTCTTGTAGGTAATCTGGCTTTCTATATGACAGCACAACTGAGCCCAGAATGTGCATTAGTATTTGCAGCATTGATCCTTACTTTGTACCAATGATAGAACTATACTTATTAGGATTGTTTCAGTCTTGAGTTGATTAATCTATTAATCTTGTTTGTATAACAGGAGAACTGGGCTGGGAGCTCTATCACAGAAAAGAAGATGCTGTAGCTCTTTACAGTGCTCTCATGGAAGCTGGGCAAAAAGAGCAAATTGACAACTTTGGAACATATGCTCTGAATGCTTTAAGGTTGGAAAAGGGTTTCCGAGCCTGGGGGGCAGAGGTCAGGAAATATAATATTTTTATAATTCTTTCTGTTTATTTTCTTTATTTCATTATGACTATACAGCTTTTGGTCAGAGCTGACATAGATAATACTTGTTCCAGTTCTGACATGAAAAGAAAATTTACTTTGAGCAGGGAAAACCACTATAACCAGGAACAGTGTCTTTTCTAGATAAAAATAGCTAATATACTTGATCTATCTGGAACTTTTTCATATCCCATTAAATTGCATCTGCCGAATTTGCCCGCTTACAATAAGGAACTACTCAAGTGGCCTAAAGAACTTAAGGAAAATCAGGATAATTTCTGCTTACCTGAATTTCTTCCCAACTCCTTTGGAAAGGAAGGAACTCAGGAAGTTGAAATGCTGGGCATTTAGAGATCCTTTCCCTTTGCCCACTGATAATTATTTTCATTCTAGCTCCAGATGCTGCCTGACGAACTACTCCCCTACCACTAAGGTGGTGGTAAGGGCAAGTGGTAAATATAATTGGCACTGTATATTTATTTTCCTCATCAGCTAAGGCATTCTGTTGCATTGCAATTAGTGTGTGTACCTCAGTTATTTGAGCTTCTTCAGGCTTGATACTGCTTTGACAAAAAGTCTTGTTTCTGACTGAAATGTGTATTTATTTTGCATGTTGAAACATAGATGCATGATTTGTATATCTACACCTTATATTAAGGATAACAGTAGGTACTCTGCTGAAAATCACATATAGGCAGCTCACAGTGTGTTCAAATGGAAGTTGCACAAATACAGCATAGAAGATATTGACCCAGGAATAAGTAGAAGGGTGCACAGGATGAAAAGAAACAAAAGCTGTGACAATCCCTCATGTATGGATTTAGTATTTGTTTTTTTAACAGATGAACTGTGACACTAATCCTTTGGAAGCTGGACTGGAATATTTTATAAAGCTAAACAAGGTATGTTTATGTTTATAAGTATGTATGCATTATTTTCAAAACATTCTGTTATCTGCAAGATTATTTCTGTAAGTGTTTGGAAAGAGAAATGTCATCATGTGTAAAATAAAATAGGTATTTGAAAATGAAAACATCTTTTTTCACTGTATACAAGAGTAATTACTTTATTAATAGAAGTTTATTAAAAAAAGTTTCATACTTTTCCATAATTCTTGCTGACAAAATTATACATTAGGTCAAGAAGTTGCAAATAATCAATTTAATGTTGACTATGGGGAATTTAACATATTAAAAATAACTCTTTGAATGAAATAGCTTTCTAGACAAATTTGGATCATGTACTTTTTAAAGCTTACAGTATGTATATACAAGCTGAACTGGCCTATTTATGCTATGAAAAAAGTGAAATCATTTTATCTGCTTATTCTTAGCAAGGCAATTGTCTGTAACATCATTTTCCCCAACTCCCACTCTGGTATAGAAATTACTGAAAAAATAATAGATATTTCAGAAGAACTACTTACTGACAACTTGGATATGAGTCAAATGTAAGATAAATGATTATGTTGGTAAAAGAAAATTTAGTTGTTCATAAAATTTCTGAAGAGGCGCTCTCCTTAGAACTTCTTGTCTGATTTGAAGTTCAGCAATTGGGACTAGTTGTATTTAAATATGCAGTAAAAATGAAAATATACTGTCCTATCTCCTTTTTTTACCACCCCGTTTTCTTATAATATTTTAGCAAAACAAACTCTGTTTATAGTCTAAGAGTTACAGAAATTGTTTGTCACTGCTCTTTTCCAGTCCAAAACAAAACCAGAGCAAGTGTCCAAACTCCTGGTCAAAGAGGACCTTTCTGTGAAACTCTGAAATCTTTTCCCGTGCAGCTCTAATGCCATCTGGTGCTACCAGTTAGCCTGTTAACTCTAACAGCAGTTGCCTGCACAGTGGATGTGAAGTTTGTAACCTAAAAAATCAGGTCCTAGACATTTCAAGTTAGGTGTCCTAAATTAAGGGATACTTCTGACTTAATCTTTATGCCTCAATTTTTCATCTGCAAAGCGGAAGAAGTACCAACATTCTTACATAAGGGGAGGGTGAGAAGAAAAATCAGTGTTTGTGAAGCATTCGGTCTTACAATGATATAATATGATACAGGGACAAATTCTCTTTTTATTTGTATTCTGTTTGTATTTGAAAGGGTGTTAAGTCAGATAATAAATGACACTTGATATTTTTTGTCATGTCATGCTGAGGCACCAAAAGGAATCCCAAATTTTAAGTCACAGCTCCAAATAAGCAATAAATCTTAATCTTTGGGTAGGCAAGAATTATGAATAGATGCCAAACCTAAAATGGTGTTTTTATCAATATGAACAAGTTCTCTGGCAGAAACAGGAATGAGTCCAGGAAGATGCCTTTTCTCTCTATCTTCTGCACCTATCTATACACATTAAAGTTCTTCGACCTGTGCAGAATTGATAAAATACCCACTTTTGTCCCTGTCTGACATCAGTCTGTGCTCTAACATAAAATACAAGTTCTAAATGTACTCGTGCCCAGCTGTGGAGTTCATCCACTGGAGGGTATGGTGCTCCCAGGGAGTCAGTGGAGTTCCCATGTGTAGTGGAGTCCTAACTGTCTTGACTGGGTAGTATAATTTTGCCCTAGGCACAGAAAATAGTGCATGCAAAGGAAATAGAGATTCTTATATGACAGGATAATGTTTTGTTTACTCTTTAAGCACTTTTGTGTATTAAGGAGAGCATTGCAGGGGAATGCAATGAAAAATAATGTTACTGTTACTAGTTTTTCTTTCCAGTTCCACTTGATCTGGCTGTGTATGTTTTCTTTTTTGTTAGTATAATCAGGGAAAGCTGTTACTTGCCAAGATGTCTGTGCAGAACATAGGAAAGCAAAAATGTGAATGAAGCACTTGATTCTTTGTTGTTCTGCACACTTTTCTGCAAGGTTAAGATGCAGAGGTGAAACAGCTTTCTGGAGCAGATATTCCTGTTGTACACCTATGGGCAAAGAATAAAACTCCACTGTAGTTACAGGATGTTGGCCTAAAACATTTGTCAGTATTGCTGAACTAATGTGAAAAAGGAAATAATCTGTGTTTATTTATGGACTCAGAGACGAGGGCAGTTGCAACTGTATGTTGACACTGCAGAGCTACCTGAGCTAACTCAGATACTGGAAGCAGTCTAAACACTGTAGCATGAAGCGCCATGTGAGATTATTTACTCTGCTTCTTGGCAGCTTGGGTTATTGAGTCCCTTTCTAGTTACGGTTCCCTGCTTTTAGTTTTGGTGTCCATTTGGCAAGGCACAGACCTCAGCATTTCATAGCAGATACCATGACTGAAGACAAGCAAAATACTCCGTAATTGTCTGTGCTCCTATTATTAAGGAAAGTTCCCCCCCCCCCCCCCCAAAAAAAAAGCAAACAGGACACGAACTGTAAGCAGCAGATAACTTCAACTTCAGTTAAATCTGTTTGACATCTCAGTCTGTAGTTTCTGGCAGGGATTTTTCCTTTAAGCGTGTGCCCCCAGTGGGGGAAAGTGCTCATTTCTTTATAAACTAGGACCAAAATAAAATATTCTGCAACATAGTAGAGAGTGCTTCTTAATGTGTGACAGACAGCTGAAAGAGCTTGCAAAATGATCAAAAGGACTTCCCGTCAGTATAAGTGAATCCTGAGTGGTATGTCGTAGACAATGTAAACAGTTTATAAATAGATTAAAGTGAATGAACAACCAAATACCAATGAAAGTTGTACAATCAAAAAATGTTTTTATTTCCACAAGAGAATATTAAAGGAGCTGGGAAATAAATATAAAGAAATGTAAACTCCCAATAAAATCCTGATATTTTTGTTTACAAGGTTTAGAGTATCTGTCATCTTCAGGAACATGAGGACTAATCGTTCTGTTTGTGATGAATGACAGGAGAAACTCTTAAAAGCTTAAGTTGAAATGTCTTTTTGTGATCTATTTTATTACAAGACAATAAGTAAAGCTGTTTCTTCATCATTTGTGTGGCAAATTTCCTTTCATCAATAATGCTGAAGAGATGGTATTGTTCTAGGTTCCCTCTAGCTTCTGCTTGATGTTCCTTTTTTTTCTGACTGTTAGTGTTAGCTACTTGTTTGCACAGATGAGCAGGATGGACTGTGATTAAACCAAAGTGGAGGGATGGTAACAGTATTAATTTTCTACTTGAGAGTGTACATTGTCTTCCTAACATCTCAAAAAAATTATCTGTTTTAGGGGTGGGATTTTTTTTAGTATCTATGGTCTTTTGTTTGTTCAATTGGTCTAACTGTTCTTTGTTAGATAGTTTCCCTCAGTAATACTTTCATCTCATGAATAAGCACTCTACTACTAAATATCCAACAGATTCTTAATGGTCTGTGTGACAGTAAATTCACAGAATATCTTTAAAGAAGTAAAAGTTGCAATTCTGCTTGCTCCACATCCCAGAATGTCATTTGAGTTCTACCACACATTTGAACTTTCTCTGGTTCAAATGGTCAGAGCTATAGTATATCACCTCTGAATGCCTTTTATTTTTCAAAGTTCTGTTTTAAATTTAACTGCTTTTCCAGATGTAATTACAGAAATGATAAGCAATCTCCAGATGTTAATTTACTTCAGCCCCTTATTCTATGACAGAATCAACTATATCTGTGTTTACCTTGCTGTATGTATAAAACTTCATGTGTAAAATTATAAGGACCTGTCAGTCCTGGACATACCATCGTCTCCTGGGCAATCTAGTCTAATGATTCACTATCCTCATATTAGAAAAACGTTTTCTATCTTGTATCCTAGATCTTTTTTGCCATACTTTAAACTTATTGCTGCCTTTTATGTTCACTATTGACATAGAGAAAAAGTTATTTCCTTCCTCTTTTAAGAAGCTCTTTGTGTCATCAGAAACAGCTAGCATGTGCTTTTTCATTCTTCTCAAGTGTTTGATTATTAGTAGCTAATACAATATTCTTAAAACAGCCTATTTTCGCCTGAGCATAACGGTCCAGAAGCCCCAATAAACCTCATGTTACAGTGAAAATCTCCATATTAGTCTGAATAGCTCACAGAAAAGAACTCTTCTAGCATGATTTTCCATGTTAATCCAATAGTGCCAATAATCATCAAAACTATACAACTACAAAATTCTCTGTGTAACTGTTTTAACAATTTCTTTTATGCTCTATACAAGAGTGCCATCTCCTGGGCACTCTCTGCAGCAACAGCTTTTCTTCGAGAAGAGAATGAGGTAAATGATGAAAATTCCTTTAGGATTCTGTTCTGATGCACTCTTCCAGGCTTGGAGCTGAGTGGTTAGCTAATATTTGGCATTTGTTGCCATTAAGAGGATATACTGTTATCAGAGTTAGGTATTTATTTGTTTCAGTCCTGTTTATTTACAGAACTGGGGCAGTTTTTGTTCTCCATTCCAAGTCTCTTTCCTGGTTATACATTATGCCAAAACCTCTCTCCCTTTGCTTTTTCTTATGGCCCATAATACCAGAATTTTTGTTTACTACCTCCATTGTTTGTTCCATTGCTCCTTTCCCTGTCTGCTTCTCAGTATTTCTCTCTCATCTCCACCAGCAATACTTAGTACCTGCCTGCATTTAACCATCAAGAAATGCCCTTTAGAATACAAGTCCCATCTCTCCTTCTGACTTTGGCATCTGATTTCTGTGGTGGCTTTTACTATTGCACCTATTACATAGATGAACACTTAATTGCTCCCTCATTCATTATGAACAGAAGTTGAATGTCATGCTTAACAGCTTCATGTAGATGGGTGGTCAACTATAAATCAAAGATAGAGTCCTTGAGCATGACCTGACCTCCAGCATAACTATACATAACTTGTTAATAATAAGCTCAGATAAGCAGTTGTAAGACTGTGCTTCCCCCCTTTTGTTCCTTTGGCAGCAAGTTCCTCCTTTTTCCAGCTGTTTGTTTCTCTCCTGTCCCCTCTGCCAGAACTGCCCCTCAGTTCTGTCAGCCCAGCTCTTTCTGTTACAATGGTCTAAAGTGAGGTGTTCTGATTTATTAAAGCACAAAACAGTACATTCTTTTAGGAAAAAGGGTTTTTTTCATTATTTCATGGATGCAGTTTTGAGAAAGAACACCCAAAAAAGGTTGAATTGGCACAACTGAAGAGAGCATACCTTCCATAAGGGAGCCTTAGCAGAATAGAGTTTTAGTGAGTTCTGCCATTGGGCCTAAGGGTTTCTGGCCAAAAGCACCACTCAGTGCTAGGTGAGGAGGGTGGGGAAAGTGGCAGAAAGGAGGCTGTATGTACTGGCTCTGATTCTTTGCAGCATTGTATCATATGTAGACATTTGTATCAGTGTGTGTGTAAAATGCTACTGTTTTGAGCCAGTAACTCTTGGTAACTCTGTGCTTAGGTCTCATGGCCTGTAGTGTTGTTGAGCAGTGGTGACATTAAAGCCTTTCCACCTGAAGGAGACTCCAGAGTTTCAGAAAGATGGAGTCTAGGAGTGAGAAGGGGTAAGCAAGAAAAGAACCACTTATGGTCATTTGCTTATGTTTTTCTACTTCTTAAGTGAATTTGTTTTAGTAAAGCAATTGCTGACTTCAAAATGGGAGCTTTTTGCCTGACCACAGCAAGTGGTTCATTTTTATCTTCTCACTTCTAAAGTCCAATATAGGGCAGGCTTAACAGGTGCAATACCTGGCACTTGCTAACTAGGTATAATGGGAACAATTGTCCAACTCTTTGATGTTGGACAAGCAGACCAGCAACAGTTTCTGCAACTCTTCCTTATTGCCATTGCCTGTGCTTCCTCCCCTTTCTCCAACTTGCATCCCTCCTGTTCAGAGAGTATGAGCATAGTGGTGATCACTGACCTTACTCCTCAACCTAGAGTAAGATTGTGCTTTGTGCCATTCCTTTTCCAAGCAAGAAAGGGGGGAAAGAAGTAAGAGCACGGGTTTTACTGAAGAAGGGATAAGGAAGCTGGGGGAAAACAGAGGGATCTGGAAAAGGATGGAGTGATGGCTAAGAGGTACTAGACCCACCAGTGTCTAGTGGCAGGGAAGAAGGGGTAAGTTTTTGTTTTGCTCTCTTTTGCTACCCATTTATTACACCTATAGCTTATTTACTCACTGGACTTTTCCCCCTGAATCCTCCCATCCAAATTAAAATCTAGGAGCTGAATTGGCCTTTATTGTTACTTCATTTGAAGTCCAGAGAGCCCTGGTAACAGAGGATTTACTCGATCAAGTTACACAAAGTATAAAATACATTGGAAAAAATCTGCAATGATTTTGTTGTCTGTATAAAATGCATCACCTAGGTCACTCCCCGGGGGGTTGGTGGATCCCATAATGCAATAAGAACCCACTGAGCTAGGAATTTTGAGCTGAAATAATTCAGTTTTTCATCAGGAATTTGTGTCATATCTATTTCTTTAAAGTGGCTGTTTGCTTACAAGAATGGCTTAGGCAGATTGAATGAAAGAACAGTGCTGCAGGTGCCATTCATACTGATTGGCCACATCTCCCTTAGAAAACTGTTTTGTGCAGCGTAAACTGTAGCTTTGGTTTGCTGCAGAAAAACGAAACCTGTCAAATATTTGCTGCCTGCAGAGGAAAATGATCTTCAGCCATCACCCTGGTGAAGGGGTTATCATTTGGAGCGTGGCCCTGAAATTATTCAAGAGCATCTAGCTAAGAATAATTTATTTCAAAATATTGTATGGATGCTGCCTTCAGTGTGTTGTAATGCAATGGTTATAGCAGACTGCGGCAGCTGTTGGTGCTGCCTTACTCGGTTGGGTGGCTTTGTGTACATAATTTGACTGTATGCCAGCAGTCATAAGTAGCATACCAACTAAATTACAGCATTTTGTTATTAAGAGAGATTTGAATATCTTTGTTGCCAGTTATTTATTGAATGGATATAACATTTTTCTTCCTAGAAACACAGAAGTTATTCTGCTAAACTGCCGAATACCTTTCTTCCTACTGCACAATCTAAAACAAAAGTGGATGTTTTATAGATAATTTCTATCCCTTTGCTTCACTTAAGCAACAAAAAACTTTCTGGAGGGTTTAGAATTAGGATCTGTATGATGTTGAAAGCCAAGCATATTTGAAATACATGCTGTGAGTTAAACTTTGCAGGATACATCACTGTGCCTAAAACGACCACATTGGTTAATCTCCCCTGAACTCTTAAAAAACCCAACAAACCTTATCTTGCACTGGCCAACATATGGTAACTGACACGAGGTAAAAGTCTGCTGAGGAAAAGGGCAAGGCAAATACAAATGTCCAGTATGTTATAATATGTTAATAGATGAGATAATCTATGGGCCCCCTTTGCTATGTGCTATTTGAAAAAATTTAACTGATTTCCTTTTAATACAATTTTTCCTTATAATCTGTGTGTTAGATAACACCAGTAAAAAGCACAGCCCACCATTTTTATTTTTATCTGGTGAACTGCACTCATATTATTATATGAAGCTGAACAGTTGCTGTTGCCCTTATTTTGCTCTTAAGAAGTGTTTTTACTTACTCTGAAGAATATTACATCTGCCTCAAATTAGTGTTTTGGAAGCTCATGCCAAGAAAATGGAGTTCTTCTGCATTTTAGGCTTAGCTTATTGGGACTCATCTTACTCTAGTAAAAGTTTTAGCTTGTTACTACATGTTGTCACAACTGACTACTCTTTTAAAATGATGAGATGATATGAACAGGTTTAAATTTGACATTTGGTTTGGAGTTTTCCTCCTTTTCCATCTTTTTTTCTTCTGTTGATTCCAAATGTTCTTTTAATGAATTATAGTCTACTGATTTAAATGGGACACTATCTTACATTTTATTTAATGTGACAAGCTAAAACAAATAGAGGCAATACCCTTACTGACTAATTTTCTTCTTGAAACAGGAAGGCATTGTTGCCAAGAATAGCCAGACTGAGTTACAATGAGAGGAATAGAGAGAGTAGGAGAGAGAGAGAGAGTGAGAGAAAGAGAAGGGGAGAGAGAGAGGGAGAAAGGGACCTCATGTCTACATAGGCGCACACACACACTCATAAAACAAAAATGAATAATTGTGGAAATCTGCTTAGAGTACAATTGTCATGACCCAAGAACAGTAAACTAAGAAGACTGAACTAGACAGATTTATGATGAGAATTACTTAACAGGTTGTTTTATTTGTTTGAAAAAATGTGTATGCGTATTTATATATTTTTGCAGAGTTTGAGAATCCCAAGTTACCTCTTGGTTATTTTTTCAATGAATTCTAAAGAGACAAGAATATTTTTAACCTTCAAAGAATATCAGGTTGCTATTTCCAAAGGAAATAAACCAAAAAAGAACAAGCCCACTATATGCCAACCCCCAAATCCATTTGTAGTTAGCAAGAGAACTATAAAGTGGTTCATTGCAGGTGGCCCAAAGCCTGCCCCAATTGGAATTGATTAAGAATTTCATTTTGTATCTGTAATGAATAGGCAAGGAATGATCCAGAAATACATGGATTTTAAACCTGCAACCTGCTTGCTCAAATAGTTTCTGTATATACCACTAACAGGTAATTAACAAGTGGAAGTCAAAATTATTTTTGCTGTCAACCTCAAGGTTCCAGTAATTGGTATATTAACAGGAGCTAACTGTCATCTGTACAGTTAATCTCGAAGTGACCCATTAAAGCAGTACACATCTGTTATTAGGTCATACTGAAGGCTCCAATTATGATTGCTGCATTAACTTTTATGGAAACTGTTTTTCCATTTCTAAAAGAGGAATTTATAGAGGTGTAAACTAACTTACAATCTTGAAAAAAATCACTGTGAAAATCAGAATTTTTTTAAAGGGCTGAGTTTCGCCTCTGTCTACATCTATTCACCTACAGGTGTCTGAATACTCCAGAAAAAAAGAAGCCATGCTCTCAGTACAGCAGTAACTGTATCAGTGCTGTGTGATATTGCATTCCCAAAGTGAAAGGTTACAGTTGTTTTTTGGAAGACTTGAGGGTGATTCAGCATAGGAAAAGGGCACTGTAAAGATTGCTGTCAGAAGCTAGTTCTGAGAAATTCCTGTCTGTTACCACTCTTTGATTACAAAGAGACCTAAAGATGAGGATTTACAGGCATTCATACTGCCATTTTAGATGCCTTGCTGTATCAGTAACATCCACGTTGGGTTGGCAAATTTAACGCAAGAGCTATGGAAGAGCTGCAGTTGGAAGCCAGTCAGAATGCCCTAGGTCAGCTGGCATTAATTTTAGGTACCACAATCACCTCCCTTGAGACTGAACATCAGATACTACATTTGCATATATAGGAAGGAGCTGATTCAGTGCTAAGTTTACTCCATGGATATCTCTGTGTCCCTGAAAGCATTTCAGTCTGGGTGTCATGCTGTGGTATACAGTCTTAGTTTTTAGTTGTAGGTGTTCCCTTTTATAAATGTTACTGTGTAATAGAAATGTAATTCTGTGAAAAGTGACATCTTCTAATTAAAATTTTATGAATAATATATGCAAAACACAAACCAAATCATATAGTCTTAGTCTTCTGTTAGTAAAACACTGGGGGCTTTAAGAAAACTATATTAGACTTGTAATGGGAAGGAAGATTGCTCACAACACCCATATGAACATTTTTGATGAAGCAAGCAGAAATCATTGCGGTACCATTGAAATACCCACTTGCTGTAGCTTGTCCTGCAGTTCCCTTTTTCCCTTGGGTGGACATGTTACTAAGGTCTCCTGAAATATCACCCTAGTCATCCTCAAGATTTCAGGCTATTGACTCAGATGTAATGGCAAAACAAACTGAAATGGATGACAAAGCTATCCTGTTTCACACCTCTTTTGGAATTTGCTGCACCTGTTGCAAAATGAACACATCTCAGATCTACTTCTGTACCAGTGTAGCTTAGAGTCTGATGTATGTCTATAAACTGAAACTAGTATCTGTTTATGTTAATGCAGGTTTTAAAGAGTTTTTTTCAGGAGTGACCATGTATCACATTGTTCTGGGAGCTGCAACTTCAGGGAGAGAAGTGGGGCAAACAGTACAGGAAATAACTACATCAGCCATTCTAGTTAATCCATTCCCATATGCAATTCAAAACTTCATTTGTCCACTTGTGCATTCTTTTAACAGCATCTTTACCACCTCTTGACCCTTTCCTTCTTTCCTTCACACATTCATTCCCAGGCTCTGCTGCCTGCGTGCCCATTTGAAGTCAAATTGTTCACTAGCACTAAAAGAAGGGAGGACCTCCCCTCCCTCCCCAATTATCCAGCTAAAATTTCCTTTATTAAAGCCAGTGGCCCATTAGTATTGATACTGTTACTTCAAGTCAGTTCCACAAACCAATATTAATTATAAGCAGCAATAACAATAATTACAATGCTGATTTTATACCCACTAATTATAAGGTATCACACTCACAAATATGCCGTACGTTTACTCTAAAGATGACCAAGATCAGGAGTTGCAGATCCACACTACCTGTTCCAGGTGGATTCAGCAAGAACTGGTAGTAAACTCTAATTCACTCCTTCCACTTGTCATTCCAAATTTCCAGTAACATCTTCTAAATTTGACAGATCTGGCAAGTTTCTGCATTGTTCTTGTTCACCTGGCTCCAGTCTAACACTCTCTTTCTTCAATGCTTGCAACTCACAGCATTAGCACATACACCCTTTTCTGCTGTCACATGCCACCCACCAAGACAGCTAGTCAATTTGAGTTGTGATGCAGCTACTAACCTCTGTACTCTTTCTTCTCATTATCTGACATGCAGCTGTGCTCCCATTAGAAGGCCTGAAAAATTAGATTTCCTTTCTCTCTCACTTCACGTAAGCTGATTTGTAGGGCTTAGTGTGACTTCTATCAGAATAAACATCGAGCGATCTGCTTTGTAGACTTGCCAGTGTTATGAGTGACAGGGTACTACCCAGTAGCTAGGTACTGTCTGATCCGAGATCTTTGCTTTATCCTTTCCAGCAGTATCTTGACAGTTACATTCTAAAATTAATCCTTAAAGTCCTTTACTTTTCTGATCTGGGCTGTGTTTCATGCCATCTTTCCCCAAAGGGGACCACCTATGATCTTTATTTGCAATATCTGCCTTGTCTTCAGTTGGTCTACCTTGATTTTCAGAGTAAATGGTCCCTAACTGGTTCATAAATTGTTTTCCACAACAGTTTACAGATTCCAGTCTTTCAAATTTAACAAACTCATCAGCACTTCAGTAATTTCTTTTGAGCCTACACATAGAAATACAGGAAGCTGAACAAGACCTACAGAAATAAGAACAGATGAACTAACTACATAATAATCTATTCCAAGTATAACTATAATATGTTCTGGTTGTAATTCTGATTGCTATTACTGCAAAATAACAATTCAGTGCTGTCACACAAGGAGTCACAATGAACAGTTCCCAGGCTACAGCACTTTAGAACTTTTAGAACTTTTGAATTCCACTAACTACAAATGTATTTAAATCTACTTCTAGGATCTAAGTGTTATGACTCTACAGAAATTAAAGAACACTACCAGAAATACTATTATTGATATTTTCATCAGTACTTCCTTTTTTTTTCCCTTAAACACTCATCAAATGAATCGAACTCCTGCTTCAGATCTACAAGAGCTGTCACAGTGACCTAGGACCATGTGTCTTAAAATAGTTTTCACTGCTACCCATCTTCTCAGCAAAGGCTGGAAAGCTAGAAGAGCTTGTAATTGCTGTTACAGTTTCATGCCCAGGGGGCAGGATGTTGTGTATCTGGCAAATTATTTGAATACAAATCTTTTGTTCTGCCTGATCTACATCTTTAAAAAAAAAAATCCATAGGCAGAACTTATAAGATGCTGTTCCTCATATTTACTGCACAGTTACTAGCCAAAGTGACTAATAATCCAGCCTGATTACTATTTTATCCTCTGTCCCAACTGTCAGCATCTTTGAAAGGGGCTTTTGCTTGACACTTGAGGGCCTCTGTCCTGGACCACAAAGTTTATAAAAATTCTTCTTTCTATAGTCCATTTTTCCAATTTATTCTCTTCCCAGCCAAGTAACTAAGTAAGGAAGTGGTCTGAGTTGCATTAAAGACTTGGGAGACAATAGTGTGAGACAAATCAAGTTCACAGTCACAAGTAGGCAAAATAAGCTTATACCTGTGAACCTGGCAGTGGAATCAGGCTAGCTCTAAGGTCACACTGTCACATACAATAAATACTGTCTTCTGTACCCTTTAGGATTACTGAGGCTTACAGATGTCTCCCCCAGTACTTGTTGCACATTTATGCGGTCTGCTTCTAGAAATGTGAAGATCTGCTTATAGCTTTTTAGGGAAGCTGAAAAAGGGGAACTTCAAATGACAATATTCTGTAGCTAACGTTGCATTATCCCATAAAATAGCAGATACAGGAAAAAAGACTACATACCTTAAAACAAGACTATGGAGCAAACTGCCAGCTCTGCATCCTCACACAGAGACACCAAAGTGAAATGGTAACAAGTTACTATTACACTTGCTGATAGCATCAGACAAGATGAATGTCCACTGAGGGAGGCCAGGGCTTTAGGATCTGTGTATTGGAATTCCTTTTTTTTTATAGAAATCAGAATGAAACAGTCTTCTGGCTCACAACCTTAACTGGGCAAATATTGCTATAACAGACATGTCTCACTATATATGTATTTCTACTACATTTGGAATTATGGATATTCAAGGACTGAGATCTAGACAAATTAATATACTGAAAAAATCACCAATCATATCACTTGTTGTAGTCAAGATATAATGTCTGTCAAAGATTTGATTTAATCTGTATTTCACATAGAACATTTAAGCAATAGGAAAACAAATGAAGACAAATTTAAATGCTTGCATCTCTAACCTTTTTGCAAAACCTGAGTAACCATTTATCATCATTATCTTATGTTTTTTCAGCCAGCAGACTTTATAGGAAAGCAAGCGCTGAAGCAGATTAAAGAAAAGGGGTTGAAACGGCGACTGGCATGTCTCACCCTGAAAACAGATAACGTTGATCCAGAGGGAAACGAAAGCGTGTGGCATAATGGCAAGGTAAGGGCTGTAGATCATGTTACAAGAAACTAGAGTTAATTCTCCATGAACAGAATATAACTTTGTGTTTCAAGTGTGAATGTATTATTTTTGTTTTACTGGCACAGAACAATTTGAAGCTATGATACTATTTTTTGATCTTCAAGCAGGAAGCAAAGACTAACTGTATATGTCTACAGATAAAATGTGAAATACTATCAAGTTATAGAAACTAGAGTTGGAACAGACTACAGTATTAGGTCATCTATTCTTTTCTCCTGCAAGTTCACCATTCTCCTAACATCACTTTTATTATTCACTTAAAAGAAAAAAAAAACAACAAAGTTTAACCTGCCGCATTTCAGCACAGATTAGGTATCGAAACACTCATTAGCAGTTAAATTATTATATATATAAATGTACACATATGAATAGTGTTTGTTTCAGTTGAAAAGTTAATTGAACACAATAGGAATAGACTGGGGTTTTAAGGAGTAAAAAAATCCCAATTTAGGGTGATTTCACGCACAGTGAAGAAAATTAGGAACTGCATGGCACATTCAAAACTTATTTGATATAGGAAGTTTATAAACAGAAACTAGTATCTAAGATGTATATTGGTTTTTTTTTGAAACCCCACTGTGTGTTGAAAATAAAGATGCATGTTTGTTTCTTTTTTCAGGTTATTGGCAACACCACATCTGGCTGTTTCAGCTACGGTGCTCAGCAGAGTCTGGCTTTTGCATATGTTCCCACAGAACTCAGCAAAGTTGGACAGAATTTGGAAGTCGAACTTTTAGGAAAAAATTATTCAGCAACTATTATACAAGAGCCACTGGTGCTGACTGAACCAACAAGAACCCGCCTTCAGAGAAAGGGTAGAAGTCCCAAAGCGTAAACACAGATGGTGTGTACAGGAAATTGTGCAGTAAGAAATAGTTCCATTTATACCCATGAAATTAAGAAAATCAAACTACTCAGATTCATTAATCACTAAACGCAAGATCCTCATTGCCCCATTAGTGAGGAGTTTTTTGGTGTTGCCCCCTTGCTTCCTTGTATGGGCTATTCACATCAGAGATCTGAGCAAAGTTAATGAACTGCTTGCTTTCCTCCTCCTCAGTAGCAGTTGTGAGCAGAAAGTGGCTGGGAATATGAAGATCCTCCGTTCAGCTTGCCCACACACTGTCCAGGAGATCTGAGCTATGGCAGAGGAGAAAATTGCTCTTGGTATTGACCAATAGCAAGTTCTTTCTCCTTGAGACATAGTTCTTTCCTTGCCTGTCTTTGGGGTAAAGTACTTTATCATTGCTCCTTGATGTCACAAACTTACCATTAAAATATCACTAGCTCTGCATAGAAATGCTCTCTAAAGTACTGAAATAAATTTCAACAATGGTTAAAAAATAATAATTAAAGGGAAACTGAACTGCTAACATTCCTTCCCAATGTGTTATCCCGGCAGAAATTCTGACAGAAGATCAAAATTTAGTTCTTCCTAATTAAACATTTAGAGGAAGCCCATTCTTCATAGTCATTATTTTATATGGATCTTCTAGTAGATTACATATAATATTTTACAACACACATGATGTTATTGCTCAATTTCTGGATAGAACTAAAAAGTATTACATGATGGAGTTTTTAATGGTCTAAATCTGAAGATTTAGACACTGAACAACTGTTTGTCCTTTTCCTGTTAATTATAAACTGAACAGCAGTAAGAACCATATGTTGTTACACAGAAATATTGACAATTAAAATATATAATTAAAGCCACAGCACAGGGTTTTTTTAAATGTTAAATATTTGATAACCTGAATAAGCAGGATTGGGATCCTGCTTATAAGCAGGATAAGCAACAGGAACACAATAAATGATTAAAACTCACTTCTGAATTCCATAATATGCTCAACAATTCTTTTGAATCACAACAGGGTCACAATTCCCACTTACAAAGAATAACATTCATCATTAGGCTACAGATAATCCTTTTCTGTGGTCATATTAAATATAAAGAATGTCCAAAATGCACTTTCTTCCAAAGGAGTTGGTGCCTCTTAAATCTTCAGCAAAGAAGAAATGTATAAATAGAATATGCAGTAGAAACACAGTTTGAATAAAGAACGCCTATTCTTGCTAAAGATTTAAGGAAAGCTGGAATTACATTCTGCTGTTCAGAATATGCTTTACAACACAGGTCAAAATAAAATATAAGATGTGGCAGGTTTGCACATACTGCTGTCTTGAGTGAAAAATCCATTCAGAAATTATTCTGTTACTCTTTCGTAAGTGATTTGGTTCTACTTTGCTGAACCAATCGGAGATGTTATTTTTGATAAAGGTGATACTATTTGTAATGAGGCACTTGCCACTATCTTTCCTTGATTATTTAAGAAACCTAGAATACAACACAATGCAATATGGTTTGATTTAGAACATGAAGGAGGAGAGCAATTCTGAAGGATAAAGTTTCTAATTTCAGTATTGCCCAAGAACATGAAAATTCACTAGTCGTGATGTCCTGGAGTGTACAGTACAATAATGGTTACACTGAGACAGGTTCTTGCATACACTTTCCCAATAGGCTTTGCTATACCAAAACACTTGTCCAGCTATTGTGGAAGCCGCTTCTGTTTCGTTGATGACTTCCACATTCCTCTGAGGGTACTAGAAGCAGATTTTCTTTTCCAGCTTGGAAGAAGGAAGAGCTATTCATTAACACATTGACCAGAGCAGAGAGACTGTTCAGAAAGGGCAGGTTTTCTGCAGCCTGTGCAAAAGATAATGAATCACAGATATAATTCCAGCATTCAGGTGAGCTCAGAAATTGTATCCTCCATGTCACTTGTACCACATTTCCAACTGTAACCTCCCAACCACTGATTTTCTCCCTATATGCCATTTAAAAATATAATATTCATAGATAACAGGAGCATGGGACTGCTGAAAAATCCTACCTTTATTCAGTAAGGCATTCAAGATTATGTTTTAGTTTAGGTATGTGCACAAGTTCAACAAGCATGTAAGTGCTTTCTTGTACTCAGGCTCAGATTCAAAACATGACCATGAAAACTATGGAGCAAGACTCTTGATCTAAAGAGAGGAGGTCTAAATACTGATTTCTTATGGGCTTCTCATTGACAGCTGTTGTGACCCAAGGCCAGTCAAGATTGAGCCTTGGCCAGTTAATTTTCATTTCATTTCAAGATTTAGGGAATTAGACAAAAAAATGTAAGACATGGTTTCTGGGAAAAGGTGATACAAAGTAAGGTTTCTTTACTGCAGCCCATTTGTAAGACCAGAACAAGTTCATATTCCTTACTGACTATAAATATGGCAAATGGAGTATCTGACAACTTGTTGCAGTGTGTTATGTCTTAGGAATGGCTGTGCTTTATGTTTAACAATGCACTGAGGAGTAGAGATACCTGAAGTAGTTTTAAGCAAGCACAGCTGAGTATTAGAAGCACATTAGCTGTGATAGCCATGTCTCTGGTTGGGCTTCCTAGTTCACACAGCTTCTTTTTTACTGCTCTGATACCCAAGCCAGCTTAGGCCTAATTTATTAGGATAGCTAAACATTGCAATGCAGTGCACAGTATGCTTCTTCTAAGGAGAAGAAGCACTACAACTCATTCCCGCAGAGAGGTTCACACATACAGGTCAATCCCTCATAGTTATAAAATGAAAATTATAAACCTGAAGAAATTGATGGGAGGGCTCAACAGTTTTTTGTGGTTTCCTGTCATTATTTCTTTTCATGGCATGTTGTGATATGATGTTGCATAAGCTTATGGTGTCAAGATACAGCAAGAGGAAGTGAATAAGAGCAAGAATGTTTAAGCAGTACATGCATGTTTTAAGAGGGCTTCCAATCCATCAAGTCAAAATGAAAGGGTGGAAAGACTGACAGGGACGTCTTTTGGGTCTTCTGCAGCCACGTGAACTAACAAAGGAGGGAAGTCTGTAATGATGTGAAAAAATGACAGTTGGTCATCTAGGAGATTTTCTGAAATACTGAAATTTCTGTGTGCGAACAGATTATGACATCTCAAAAGGCAGGTTCTTCAGACATGTTTTATATGATCTTCCTTTTTTCTCCTCCCTGCTTCAGAGAGCTTTAGTACCCCAGAGTGGATGTTAGTACTACCACTTGAATTTATGTTCCATGTTCCCATATACTATGGCGAGATGTGCCACGTCCATACTTTGTGTGGAATGATAAAATCATCACAGATACCGTAATTTAGCCTGTCACTCGAATGATTTCCTTAATTGCTATCCTCAAAACAACATCCAAATTATCCAAATTCAAATTCAGAAAATGTAAACTGAGACAAAGGGGCCTGAACACAGGCCACTTCCAGGATTTATTCTTTTGATGCAAGAGAATATTCTCTGATATAAATAGTATTTTCTGATTGGGATTCCAAATTTCTGAAATAGTAATTAATAAAGACCTTGAAGAAAACATGATAGCAGCAACATCCAGACTGCAACTGTGTAAATAAGTTATATTTGCTGTGTATGTTTTAGATGGTTTGATTTAGTGTTATAACTCTGACAACTCAGGCAACCAGGTTATCTTATTCTGTTGAGCAGGATGAATAGCAAATAATTCTTGACACTCCTCTAAAATGGGATATGAGTTCAGCAGCACTTGAACACAATGATAATTTTGAAACCATGTCAGGTGAATAGGTATTATGAATTTGATCACAAAATTTATATCCAACATTTCTGTTTTCATCAGCACTGTGTAGAGTTTCAAAGTAATTATTTTGAATGAACAAGAATTGTTTCCATGGGAATGTGCTAACATTTGAATAGAATTTTACATATAATGCGGACATGGAAGAAGTTGGTGAAATACATAATTCAGTGAGACAACTGTGACTGGTAATGGGATCTGAACTAAAATAAGGTAAGATGAAAGTTTCCAGTCTTTTGAACAGTATGAATCACATCTCAACAAAGAAAATCTAACTCATAGTCACATATCAGCTTGGCAGTGATCATGGAATTCACTTCAGGGAAAACTAACTTTAGGAGAGTATTGTTGCTTCTTGTTCCGATACCAGTGTCCTATTTTGACACTGGGCTCATAAGCAAAAAAGGCCTTGTTTGCCTGCTTCCCAAAAAAGAACGACTCTGGGTGTCTTGTTTGTGTAACTTGTCTAATTTTCATCCAAATCCTATAGCTGAGATGAACAAAAGCATGCAGGGAAAGCCTTCTTCCAGAACTTTCAGTCCAAGAATTGACTCTGATTGGAGACTCACAAAGAAAATAAACATGGTGTGTTATGCAGAATGAAACTATAACAACACAGCACTAATAATAGTTTAAATGGGAAGAAAAAAGAACTTGCAAGTCTATATATAACAAAACCAGTGGTAGCTTGCCTTAATAGTATCAGATCATTCTTCATTGTCTTTTAGGAGCAAAAAATTTAACAAAAAAAATCTATTTTTTCTTTTCATTAATCTATTCCTTTTAAAATTCTGTTTTATCTCTCTTTCTCTTATCTTAGATCACATTCTTTTTGCCTGAATTTCTTTGGCACTTTACATTACCTGTCAGATACATCTTCTTCTTACCACTGCTATCCTCTTGTGCCTCCCTGGTTTCTTTTTATTATGGATTTTCCTCTCCTGTGTGCTGAGTGCAGTTCCAATGTGTCCTCCTGTCATCTTATTCGGAGTTGCCTCTGCAGGACTTCCATTTCTTTGACCAGAAGGTCCAGAGAAACACCTGGAAGAAGGGAACATAGCCAGTACCATTTGTCTAGTCAAGTATCAGGACTAGCAACCTAAAAAACACACATTCTAGGAATCAGTCAGATGATCTTGTACATGAGTCAGACTTGAAAATTTAAGCCTAAATTGACTCTTCAAGGGATTATAAATCAGTCATCTGATTTACACTGAATTATCATAATACAACTATGTATTTATGACAATCAGGACAAATTAACTACCTCTCACAAGCATATCTCCTCCTGTAACTTTCTAATTTGGAGATAGTAGAGTTTGAAGCTATTGAGTAGTATTTTTGAGCTGTGGAATATAGTACACTGATTGTAGAAAAAAATGTGGCCTCACTCATCATTGTTGTTGTTGTTTTCAAACCAGCAGGGAATCCTTTGGAGTTTAAAGTAAAGAGCTGGTAACTTCATAGGCTTATCCAGGAGGCTTCATTCATAGGAGAAAGAATCTTCTTTCCACAGAGACTTGTCAATCAAAAAGACGGCAAACAGGAATCTGGCATATTCAATCTTTGCCTTTATTTTACTGATAAATATTATTTTTAATGTGGAGGTTTTTTTGCTTGTCACC
The DNA here is from genome assembly GCF_003343035.1 of Apteryx rowi. NCBI lineage: Eukaryota > Metazoa > Chordata > Aves > Apterygiformes > Apterygidae > Apteryx > Apteryx rowi. Next base: position 74,834 of record NW_020447252.1, read on the forward strand.
AAATGGCTATATAAATTTGGGAATGTACATACATAACATTCCAGCTAAATGTCAAACACATGCTTATTTGATCTTTAAATGGACACTGAAATTTATATGTATTCCATGGATGAATGAAACTGAGTAGAGTTGACAGTTATTTCTGTCATTTCACAGTACTCAGTCTTAGGTTTTCCATCAGGATTATAATTAGGTGAGTAGTTGTTATGATATTGCCTTAGAAGATTACATGGTCTGAAGAAACAGCCTTGTTGACATAGCTGTTATTTCAGCTTCTGGGTTGCTTCAGTTCCTTCCTGCTCCCTAACAGTCCCAAGCAATATTTTACTGCCAGAGCTAGATCAAGCTTCTCATCCATATAAACAAAATTATATTCTAGCACCCCCAGGAAAAAGCACTGGGTCACCCATGGTTTGGCAGATGGGGATGGGCAGGGAAAGGGATCAGAGCAGCAGCTGATGCTGGCAGGAGCGGAAGGAGAGGGGCTCTGCACTTTCTGCTGCCATCTCACACACCTCTACTGCTTCTTCAGTGGCAGTGGCAACTTGTCTTTCCAGGGCTGTAGCACAGGCTGGCAAGCAGCAAGACCGGGGCTGTTGTGCAGCTACTAATACTTGGCTGCCCCATCGTGCTTATGCATCAAGTAAGCTCTGTATAATCTGGATGGGCTGCTGTCGTCTTGTGTATGAAGACAGAATTGAGTAACAGTCCAGTTACTTGTGCCAGAATATACTGTGTCCTCTACTAAAATTGTTCTGTTGACTTCCATGGAAGCAGAAACGACTTGCAACAAAAGCTCCCAAATAGTTCTGTGGTTCCCCATGGGAAGGGCTCCATGGTCTACAATGGATGTTGTAACATAGGAGTTAAAGGAAGATAAAATTAGAGGAGAGCTCCAGCATCACTGAGTTGAGTACTCTGGCATCACAGGCAACAACTTTACAATCATTTTTTTGATTCATTTAATAAATGAATCAACTTAAACTGTACAGCATTGATCCAGACGGGTACGCCAAAACCCCCCTATTCTGATGGTTAGAAAATGTTTGTGGCCTAAGTTACAGCACACGCGTCCGTGAAGGAGGAGGGCGAGGGCTGTGCCTCGGCCTCGGCCTCGGCCTCAGCCCCAGCCTGCTGCCCTCCCCGCGCCGCCGCCGCCGC